>NC_067400.1:427972823-427987823 GCF_016432865.1 Antechinus flavipes
GCTGCTGCCAGCTTCTAGCCTATACCTGCTTTCATGGCAAGATATCACTTTTAGCACCTGAAGTTTATTACTGTGGTTTTTAGTAGTACTATGCTGAATAAAGAAACTGATCAGATATTTCTCTTTGAATTTCTTGATCACTTTTCAAACATATGCAATCAAGTAGATCTGAGCAAATAGGTGGCTCAGTACATGGAGCACTGGACCTGTAATCATCAAAATCTGAGTTCAAATTTGACCTCAGACATTTACTAGATGTGTGACTTTAATGCAATTCATTTAACCTCTATTTTTCTCAGCTTTCCCATGGTAGTGATAGAATCAGATATGGAGGTGATAGTATCAGATACCTTCCAGGATTGTTGTGAGGTTCAAATGAAATGTTTGTAAATTACTTTACAAACCTAAAAATGCTATATTAATATTAGCTCTATATTAGTTATTTTTAGATTATTGCTGGAGTAAAAGTGGAAGAGTTGGACTTACCTGTGCCCTTTTATGTGGCCATTACAGTCAAATGTGAAAATTACAAGCAAAAACGAAAGTTCTATCTATAAGGATTTTAATCTCCATAACTAAATGAAGGATATTTTGAGATAACAAAAACAATACATTGAAGTCAGGAATCAAATGAATGAATATAAAAATATTGATTAAATCCATATACAGTGCAAAGCTCTATATTCTGCACTGGGTATTCAAATAGCAAAAACAAGACAATTCCTGATGTCAAGGAGGTTACATTCTAAAAGGGAAAGACAATATGGGGAGACAATCTATCATAGTTGTATTCAGAAAGTATCTAAGGAATGATAGGGATGGTGATTTGATGCACAGAACAATCAATTGACATTCTTTTTTAACCTTTTTAACAACCAAGAGCATGGATAGCACTGATTTGATTGAATTCAGAAAAAGAAGAGAAAAGAAGAAAGGACAGGTTGACACTGTGGATGGCAAAAAAGGCTGGAGTGAATGATATGGTATGGTCTGATAGTCTGGATAAGAGGATTGATATTCAGGCTAATTGAATTTTTACATTCACCAATCAAGGCAATTCAGCTAAGAGTTCTAAAACTCATTGGATCTGTAGCCAGGTCAGTGGCAAGAAGAAGAGAAAAGGCAAAAGGGCTCAGTTCTTAGACTGCTTATTTTCTTAAGCAGTGACCACTGGATTGGAAATGTCAAAACAAAAGAGGCTAACAGGGAGTTGATATTTTATATAAATTAAGAGATAATAAAAGATTGCCTGGTTGTTCTTTATGAATTTGAATTACCAGGATCAGATAAATTAATTCATTGAATGCTGAAAATAATCATCCCTAAGTTAACCTCAGTAGAATTCAAAGATCATGG
This sequence comes from Antechinus flavipes, assembly GCF_016432865.1. Lineage (NCBI taxonomy): Eukaryota > Metazoa > Chordata > Mammalia > Dasyuromorphia > Dasyuridae > Antechinus > Antechinus flavipes. The sequence goes on from NC_067400.1 coordinate 427,974,180, forward strand.
AAAACAGGAGATCCTCTAGTAAAAGAATCAGAGAAGTGGAAGCCTAGTACAAGTCTGAAAACTACAGGCTAATGAGCTTGACTTAAACTCTGAGTAATTATAGACTAGATCATTAAAGAGATAATGAACAGTTAGACATAAAGCAATGATTAGAAAGGGCCAGGATGGCTTCATTAAGAACTGGTCAGGTCATTCTGATTTTATTTCCTCTTTATGACAAAATAACTTAAATAAGCAATCTGGCAAATTCTTTAGATAAAATTTTATTAGATTCTAAAAATCATTTGAAAAGGATCTTATAATATTTCTGGAAAGATTTGAAATAGATGACAATACAATTAGATTAATTCAGAACTGGTTGAATGATATCATAGGCCAGAACTGACTCAGACAGTTCTGGTTACTAAGTTCAACATTAGAGTGAAATGAGATAATCACAGAACACCTGACAATTTACAAAAGAAGGTTTACCTAGCCATAAGGAAGGTAATTCAGAGCAGGGAAAGGATATTCATCAAGGATATAGCATTTATTCAGTTGGAATCTTTCAGCTGAATCTTTCTTGCCTCTTTGGTGTCCATGATAGCCCATATGCACAAATCTGAGCAAGAAGCCTGATGACTACTTGTGTCCTAATTTTTGTGCCTTCAGCAATAGAAAACTACATCAATGACCTAAGTGTTGAATTCCTTGAGACATTTAAGTACTGATGATGGTTTCAATAGCTTAAAATATCACTTTTGACAGAACCAGAATATTATACAGTAACAGCAAGATTGAGTGATGATCAACTCTGATAAACTTAATTCTTCTCAACAATACAGTGAGCCAAGACAATTTCAATAGTCTTAAGATGGAAAATGCTGTCCACATCCAGAGAAAGAACTGTGGAGACAGAATGCAAAGCACAAGTACTAGTACTATTTTCACCTTTTTATTATTATTGTTGTTTTTTCTTTCTTGTTTTCCCCTTTAATGATGGTTTTATTTCACAACATGATTAATATGGAAATATGTTTAAAATTATTGTATATGTACAACTTATATCAGATTGCCTGCTATCTTGGGGAGGGGAGATAAGAGAGAAGGGGGAGAAAAAAATTTGGAACTCAAAATCTTAGAAAAATGAATGTTGACAACTATCTTTACATGTAATTTGAGAAATAAAACTATTAAGTTAAAAATATATATCATTTTTACAAAAACAGCTATACTAAAAATATAGTCATTAATGGTTTTGTTACACCATGATAGGAATTCTCCAGTATAGTATCCTAGGAATATGTGCTTTGCTCTCTGCCTTCTAACCTTTTTATTAATCTAATCTAATTCAAAGATGACAAAGATTTGGAAAACCCCTAAAAGGGGTTTAGCACTCTAAAAGAGTTAGCTCTGAGAAGGAGAAAGGCACCATGAGGCATGATAAGGGGGAGGAAGGGGAAGAGGATGAGAAGAGAGACATCATGTGGCATGGGGGAAGAGTGAGGGGAAAGTCACCAAAAGGTAGAGTACTTGGTGGGCTATAACCTAAAAGAGATTCAGCAAAGATGGTGAGCCATGGAAAAATTTATTGGGGAATTTAACCTCAGGGGTTTGACATAACTGGCCAGACAGAGCAAGGTAAGGCTATCCACTACTTCCCCAAGGAATGAGATTGTAAAGTTGAGCTGATCCCCATTAATGCCCTTCCCTGCTTGCCTCAGGGAGTAATTCCATCAATACTTCAGTCTTTCTCTGTCATTCCCACTTAGTTGCTCAGGACCTACTGCCATCATCACAGTGGGAAACCATTAAGAGCTGAGACTACAAAAACTGTACCAGGTGAGTTTGCTAAGAACAGATAATGCTGGGAAGATAACAATGATGGTAATGGTGGTGACTAATGTTATGCCACAGTTCTCTTTAACTGCCCTGACTCGGTTTCCCTGTACTAATTTTTCTTGTCTCAGTTTCCTTAACTGTTCTGTCTCAATCTCCTTAGTTGTAACCCCCCCTCTGGGCCATTAAGACTGAGGATTATTTGCTCTAAGGTTATAAATTGTTAGCAAGATAAACAAGAGAGTAGGCCTCCTGACTCTTTTCTGTCCTCAAGAATTTACAATATCCCTCTAAAATATTCCAAGATACCTCACTGATATCTTTATTTTTGTGTATGCAGACATTCTTTCTCTGGGTTTTTTAGTATTTATGGCCTTCCCCATCCTGACAGAAGTTTTCCCACGCTTCTTACCCCTTCCTTTGTTTAGAGAAAAGGTATTTAAGAAATTGGGGTTCCTCCATTCATTGCTGGCGGCTGGCAGCTGTATGCTGGATGCTGTCCGCTGGATTCTTTGAGATGACAGCCTCTTCCAGCCTTGGGACCAATATGGATTCCTTGGTCCCAGTATATCTTTATCTCTGTCTGACTGGATAATTTGAGATGAGAGTCCTGTCCAGTCAATTATACTCTCCCATTAATAAAACATTAAAACTCTCTAATCTCTCTCCTGTCTCAGTTTCTTCAGCATTATACTATGACATTTCTTGTGCTTCTTGTTTATTCTTCTCCCCTCAAGTTATAAGTTCCCATTCCAAAATTTATCTCAGTTCCTTAAAGTTTATTTATATCCCCATTTAATTAGTTTTTGAATGCCTTTTTGTGTAAAGAGATCAATTCTAGTAGCTTCAGATTTGTCAGTTTCATTATTATTCATGGGAACTGAGAGAGTGTGGAACAACTTATTCCAGGAAATTCAGAATGATAAGGACCTAGAACAGATCATATGAACTGTTGCAGGTGACAGAGGAATTTTCTCATTGGCTATGGTCTCTGGACATATGAGAGAGAATCTTTCATAATTTTTAAAACTTCACACTGTGTCCTAGGCACCTGGATCCAATCCTTTACTCCAAACCAAATTGAGTTAATAACATGGTGGTTGAAGAAAAAGAGTTTTGATAAAGATGCTTCATTCTATCTCTTCCAAAGTAGATTGAAGGATTATCTAAAGAAAGATCATACTCATAGTGAAGGAAGAAAAGAATTGGAATTCACACAAAGGTGGTAAGGGAGTTGTTATGCTGATCAGGTTTTTTGTTTGTTTGTTTTGTTTTGCCTAAAATGGTCTAATATGGTGGTAAGGGAGTTGTTATGCTGATCAGGTTTTTTGTTTGTTTGTTTTGTTTTGCCTAAAATGGTCTAATATGAAGAATCAAGTTAACCTAATCAATTCCCTACAGTTATTTCCATGTTGATCAGTATAGTTTCAGCACAGAAAAATAGTTCTGAGCAAATATTTTATATCCATACCTCATTAAAAAAAGAAAAGAAAAGAAAGACTACATTGTGGGAATAAAGCAGTAGTCAGAGCAAAGCTTGCTGTCAACATGGCATAGAGGTCAAGGACAAGGCAAATATATAAAAAGCAGAAAAGGCACTTTAATTCATCCTCTTCCTTATCAGGTATTAAAAAGAAATTCAGGGTATATCCCCCCTCTCTAAGATGCACTTAGTTCAGCAGTACTAAAGCAGGAACTGACACATATTTCCAAATAAAACACTAACCCAAAATACCATCGTCTGTATTTGAGTAAAAAGAAATTTTCAGGATATCCTCTTCTAAATGTAATGATTCTGAATGAATGCATTTTCTTTGAAAACAATGTAAAATATCTTGCTTTCAATTTCATGGAAGTTCCTTCCTTTATATGTTATGCCCATCTGGAACAGCCTGGCTCAAACCGATCTGTAATCTGATCTCAGATTTTTTTGCTCACCCAGTTTGGCATCCATTATCAAACTCAGGAACTTAACCTATTGTTTTCTGAGTCTAATGTCTGTGGTTTAAAGAAAGATAAGAAATTCTAGACTGTTTGTTTTAAAGAAATCAACAGAGAAGACTTTCCTTAATTAATGTCAGGCAATACTATTGTAATTACTTGAATTTTAGTTCAAAATTTATTAAGGGAATATTGGGAGAACTAGATGTTTATAAAGACTTTTTGAGAAACTTGGATCATCTCACATTATATTTCCAGCTATCAATTAGCATCTTTGGTATAAAATGCATAGTTTAAAATTATTGATGAATTAAATGAGCAGCATGCACAACTATCTGTCTGTCTTCTATCTTTCTATTCAAAATCTACATCTGTAACTTTTACTAAGGCAACTAGGGAGTATAGGGGATAGAGTGCCAGGTGTGGAATTAGAAAGACTCCTTTTTGTGTGAGTTTAAATCCAGCCTCAGACACTTATTAGCTGTTTGACTTTGAATAAATCCCTTAACCTCATTTGTCAAATAAAGCTGGAGAAGAAAATGGCAAACCACTCCAGCATCTTTATCAGGAAAACCCCAAATGAGTCTTTTAGAGTAGATCACAATTGAGGTAATGAATAAAAACAATTTTCACTCATTAATTAAAATAAGTGCTTTTTCCCACTATGGCAACCAATGACAGTTTGTTATTTTTCCTCTCATCACCTGTTCTCATTCCTTGACTGATATTCAGTGCTTTCTTGTCTAACAATAATTGTCATTTATAGGGATGAGACTAAATCTAGGTTTTTATCAAGTGGGGAATTTCTGAATGAGGAATAACCTCTATTAATGCAAATCAGCATTTCTAGTTTTAGAGAATTACCCGAGGCACTAAGAGACTAAATGATTTACTGGGATCAATAGTCAGTAGGTATAAAAGTAAGGATTTAAACTCAGATTTTTCTGACTCCCTCCTTTCAGAGTCATACAACTCTCAATTTCATTTTCAGATGAGGAAACTGAATTTATGACTCATCTGTGCCTGTACAACAAGGAAGCATTAGGGGAAAGATTTTATCTCATTATTGGAATTAATCCGAAAATGTTTCTGTAAAGAAAGGATGAATTAGTAAAAGGTTTAATTGGAGATTTTTAACTTGTTTTTTTTTCCTAGTTTTTTAAAATTACATACTAATTTATTGGTCTAATTCATTGCTCTTCCTCTATTTTATTAATGTAATCATTTAGTTATACAACAAGGAAAAGCAAGTTGTACATAATAGATTTGCAGCTTCAGGTGCAATCATTTTTATTTTTCTACTATATTATGGAAATGCTTTGTTGTTTCATAAGTTAAAAATAAAATTTTAAAAATAAATTAGTAAAATGAATATTATAGAATTTCATATTAATAGAATAATCTTATCTAAGTAGTTCAGCTAGGCAATTTTATAGATGTACTATCAACATTCTAAAACAAAGAACAAGGCTTTGTAAAGAGTAGCAGTCTGTACACTAACAGTTTTACAGTAAAATATAGACACATTCCTTCTGCTGTAAAAATTTAAAAATGAGGAAATAGACATTTTCATAAGAGTCAAAAACAATTTTCAAAATGTGCCTATGTCTTTCATTTTGTGGTTTCGATATTTGTCTTAAGATAAGGAAATAAGATTGGATCTGTTACCCACAAATAAATATATAAATAACTCATTTATTTATCAGTTATTTGATCTATTTTTCCAAATATTTATATTTGGAGAAGTCATATCTCAACTGATAAGTGGTTTAAACACATTTGTTCTATTTTGGATTCTGTAGATTTAGATACTTATATTGTGCCATAATAGTTTGCCTGACAATAGTGAATGTCAAAGGTACACACTGTATAGAATGATGCCAGCACTCCTCATAGATTTACAGTGAATAAGATTATATTTATTTTATTTGTTTTAAAGGATTTTTTTTTGCCAAGAAGAAAAACATGGAAGGCAAAGGAAACACTAGTTTAGTTTATAAACTCATTTGTGAAACATTAAGGAGAATGATAGAAGATTGAGTCATATTGCCTCGTGGAAGGAGGAATTAAGAATTCAGAAAACTTGGTATAAGATCCAAATAATCCAGTCATTTTAAGAGCACATACAAATAGACAAAAAAGCAAACAAACTGGCCTATCTTATAAAAATTCTGTCACCAATGGCATTGGAAGCATTATATTGAACCAGAACAATTCAGTGTGCTAAATGAGGAAATGCAAATTACATTAAAAAATTTGAAGAGCCTTTTTAAAAAAATTTAAGAACCTTTTTTTTTTCAAAAAAAATTCTGAACTTAAACCTCAAGTAAATGAGCATTTCCATATTCAAAGTAGTACATAAAAAGATTATGCATGAAACTGAGAATCTCTATTTTTATCTATAGCTTGTTTTTCTTTTCAAGCATATAATCAGTTCAACACATAATTTTCTTTCTTTTGTGTGTAGAGGCAATTGGGGTTAAGTGACTTGTCCAGGATCACACAACTAGGAAATGTTAAGTGTCTCTATTTTGAATTTAGGTCTTTCTGACTCCAGGACCAGATCAGTGCTCTATCCACTATGCTGTCTGCCTGCCCCTCAATACATAACTTTCAAAGCTGTCATACTGGTCTTTGGTTCCTTCTGATCTTTCTTCAGTGATCCTCTTTCTTTCCTCCTCCCAGCCCTATCTCTGTATCATCCACTCCACTGGGGAAAAAACCAAAAACAAACAAACCAAACCCAGATGAACCTTTGCAACAAATATGCATAATCAAGCAAAAGAAGTTATTGGGGATTGATTTCAAGAGTCTGAAAAGATGGAACACCAGGAACTTATTCATTATCAGGGCAAGTGTCTTTAACAAAGAAAGATCTAAAATGTGTTTTGAATGAAAGGAGAAAAGTAAACTGGCAGATAGAAAATGTCAAACTTTTCCAGTCATAAAAAAGTGTTGTGTTTAAAGAATGAGTGTATATAAAGAAGTATGTGAGAAGAAAATGAAAGCTGCTAAAAGAACTCATGTTTCTCTGCAGTGAATGGGACAGGATTCAAATGAGGAGGGGAAGATGAGAAGAATAATATAAGGCATAAGCAATCTAATGAGTGATTAGAATTATACGTGGCATTCACAGATGGCAATAATCCTGAGAGGAAGGGCAGGGCAGGTGATTGTGCAAGACAATCATGCAAGTTCCTAATGTGAGAAATGGATGAGTATTTATTTGTTTTCCACAATGATAAAAATTAAATTGGAGCAATGAAACTGAAATTAGAAAACTGAGAACCTCAGACACATTGGTGGGTGATCAGAGTGGAGATTTTCTCCCCCAAAAGAATGTAAGAATGCAAGCTCCTTAGGGGCAGGGACTGGGCTTTGTGATAGGGTCAGTGGTCTTAGATTTAACAGAAACTTTTTTGTTCTTTGCCCTTAGCAAAGGTGTATTCGGATGGAGGAAGGGCAAGACTACAGGTCTCCCTACCTGTTGAGGAAATATATTTGTTTTGTGTTTTTATTGCTGGGGAAAATTCTCACCAGAAGCTCTGAAGAACCAAGGGATGGGTAGGGACTCTGCTTTAGGGTCTATATAAACCTGATGAGAAGTGTTCATCCTTGCACTCCCTTGCTGACCTTGTTCTTAGTCTACACTGGGAGTGTCCTTTCTCATGAGAAAGCAATAAATTTCTTTTTGCCTCTCCTAAGACAAGAGTCTGATTGATTAATTGGATTGGAGGGGAGATGCAGTGACCCTTACCATACACTAAGAATTCAATATCTAGCTAAAGAAACACACAATCCAATATATTAGTAAAGTTTCATTATTCTTGACAAAAGTTTGGGATGTGGTCATCTTTTAATCATGCTAAAAATGTACATTTGTGAAAGCATCTCTAAAAATTAGAATTTAATGACATTAAAAAAGAATCTAAGAAAACCAATGAGAAATTTTATATGTGACTTAAGTTGACCAAAATCTAGATGTGATTGGAGAGAATAAAAAAGGACCATGGTGTTGATGGATTTTGTAACCCATGAATTATAGATAAAAAGAAGAGGAGCACTGAAGTCATTATAAAAATATCCTGCTGACTCAATCTGAGCTTACTTTGTACTCTATTTTAATAATATGAAACTTTAAAAAATGATTACCTTGAAATTGTTATGCCAATTAAATAGTATATGGTAGCATAAATAGTATATATTTATATAAAATATATACATAAACAACATATATATATAGAGAGGAATATAAATATACTATAAATAGTATATTAAATAGTTCACACAAAGTAGGTTACTTTTCAAGCATTATGTAGTAAATTGGATTTTTCTTTTCTTCTTCATTTTAATTTTATGATACTAGGGAGGTAATCAGAAACACTGATGGTCCAGCACCTAAAAAAGGCCTTAACAATTTTCAGAGATCCTGAAATGAAGGAAGGGGCTTCTTTCACTATGAAGTCTTACCATTTTTTAATGCCTGGTCCTGATTGCACTATTCTACAATGACAAACAAAGCCCCTAAAAAGCTTCCAGAAAACAGTTCCCTTCTTCCCAGTTTCCTTGCTCTACTTGTACCTTCTTTTCCTCCTCCATAGAAATTAATAAATCAGAAAATAGGGTAAAAGCTTTAGCTATTTCCTATTTGATTCACTTCACATTGGGTTCGTGCTATTAGGACCACCTGACAGTCACTGTTCTTTTTGGAACAGATAAACAGGTAAGAGCAATTTCTATTCTGCTACAGCTTCCTAGCTGAAAGGCCCAGCTGCAATCCTTTAGAATACCTCCTCTTTCCTATTTTGTTACTGTTTGTTCTCTCCTATTCTGTCTGGTTTTCCCATTTTGAATTCACATTCTCTTCAATTCTATTATCTTTCTCTATTTTTCTCAGAGCACAAAAGCCCTACATCAGAATACACAGCAAAATATTGTCATATTTTTGGAAGGTGTTGAGAAAATGGTTCAAGTGCTAATAGAGCATTTGAATACAGCTAATACAGTATTGTTCAATATTTATTGAGTGTCTACAATAATACATGCAACAAAAATGGGTCATTTGGGGAGTATGAAGATGACACAGGATGAATTTGTGCATATCTACTCACGACCTCCCTAAATGTGCCCACTGACATACATTGTTCTTTGACTAGGGTGGGTATTCAGTCTATGAAATCTGTCAGCCCATATGTGTGTATCAGAACTTTATCACATAGATGTGACTATTACCTAGAGCTTTACATTCTAAAGCACTAAGCCAATGGAATTTTTGTTAAAATTAAAATTTTTTGAATGTGATCAGTGGATGAAAAAGAAAAGATAACAATGAAAATGATATGAAAAACTAAAATTCCAATTAATCATTTTCAAGTAGGGAATCAAAATCACAGGAAGATTAGAAGAAATACTGAGGAAATCAAATAAGTTGGAGTACCAGGACCCCAGAAAGATGTTTGGCAATAAAAAAAGTGAAGTGAGAGTAGCCAATTTTATTTTTACTTCATAGCATCTTCTCCCTGAACTCCCCATCTTTAAGCTTTGCTTATGACAAATGAGAGACAAGATAAAATGATATGGCTAATTACTTGGAGGATGGCTGAGGATTTCTGAGTAGCCTAAATCAAGCTTTGAAGTTGGGTCACTTTGGCTAGACTATACAGGGCAGAGTAATATGGCTAAGAGTGGTTTGTAGAGATTAGATTCTCTACAATAGAGGTAATCTTATATTTCAGTTTGGTTGTTGTAGTGGCACAAAGAACTCAATTCAATTGTGCAGATGGATACCTAAGCTCCTTGCTACTTCAGCCAATGATAATTAAGTACAAATATATTATGAATACTCAACACAAGCAGCAAGATAAATATAAACACAAGTACACTGGATCTTATAAGCCTAGATGTGTACCTTTGGCTTCACTTGAATAAATTTCTAAATTCAGAGATTAGATACTTGGATTCCAGGATCTGCAACTTAAAAAATGGATGAAAAGTTTGAAAGAATAAAAATTTGAGAAAGTAGCAGAAGTGCTGCCAATGAAGAAGAAAAATGGGAGGTTCCTAAGTAATGTGGCTGCATTGAGAAGTTAACATAAAATTCATATGTTAAAAGGTGATGTACAAAAGAGAAATTAGGGCAGATAAGTGAGAATAAATATGAGTGCCCAAGTCCGATTTGAATAGTGTCAAGAAGACCTTCCTATATAAACAAGTTAATGCAACTTTTATGATCAGATCAACAATAAATCAAGAATCATTTATAAAGTTGTTACTATGTGTTAGCCACTACACTAGGCAATGGAGTTGTGCTGAGCTGAGGCTTGCAATAAAAAGTAACAAACTTTAGAAAACAAAACAAAACAAAAAATAATTGAGGCAAGAGGAAGTTTAAGGAAAGGATAAAACCCCCTTACTCTGCATGAATGGAAAAATATTAGAGAAAAGAAAAAAAAATGAAGATTCCTATTTTCCTATTCCTATTTTCTTTACCAAAGAGAATAATTTTCATACTGGAAAAGTAAAAGAAAAAAAAAGAGATCAAAAGAGAAATAAAACCCAGGATATGGGAAAGAAAAACCTATCTATTCTCAAAAGTCAAATCAGTAAGCCTGATTGACATCCTGCCCTGCCAAAAGAATTTGAGGAAATGACTGTTAAACCACCATTACCTATGATTAAAGAATAGGGGAGATAGGCAAGATTGAAATAACATGTTTGAAATAACACAAGAACAGCAAACAGTGGAGACTGGGAGAAAGGTACCAAAATTTGAAAGAGGCAAATAATACAGTTTTCAAAATGAAAAATGTAAATATTTCAATCAATAGTTTAGTAAACTTTGCTTTGTTTCCAAATTAGAAATGTATTAGAATGTATTAGAATGACTCATGAACACTTAGAAAAGAAAGAGTTGATCACTAGTTGCCTAAATGGACTTAAAAGGATAAAAAACTACCCTACAGAAATCTAATTTTCTTCTCCCCCCCACCCCTCTTCTCTTCTTTTCTTTCTCTCATTCTTGGCAAACTTATTGGACTACTTAATTAAGGGAATCTTTTAAATCTAGTATATGTGAATTTTGATTTGACACTACAAAAATCTCTTGACATAAACTTGTGAACAAAATGTAGGGGTATGCACAGAATGAAAATAAAATCATTTAGGTCAAAACTGGCTGAATTAATGAATCTTAAAATCATTGATCCATATTAGAAGGAAATATGTTATATATTATACCAAAGGGCTCTCTCCTTGAGTCTTTTTTGGTTGATTTTTTTTTTCAGTAACTTGGTTGATGCCAGAGATGAGATACTTATATAAGTATATAGACAGCAGAGAGACAGAAGTGATTTTTCAACAGATTGGAGTAATGAGATAAGATTAATATATAATATAATATTATAATTATGCATAATTATAATATGCATTACATACAATATATATTAAAATATAATAGGGATAACGTGAAGTCCTGCATTGGGTTTCAAAAATTAGGTCATAAGTATAGTTTGAAAGAGTCATGATTAGGAAACAATCACCTAAGAATTATAATGGACCCCAGTATGAGTCAGCAATGTAATTTAATAGCCATCAATAGTTATTGAAACCTTAGGCAGAGCTGATATAATACCATATTTAGAACAATGGAGATAATAGTCTCAGAATCTGAATAGTCTCAGACTCTGACCTGGTCACACAACATCATATTTCTAAATAGAATATTGTGTGTTTAATTCTGGGCATGTTTTAATGTGGGAAAATGGGGGAGTAACTAAAATTGGTAAGATGTTTTATAACTATGTCTTGGAAAGATCAATTAAAGAAATTAGTTTAGGCTAAAAAAGAGATAATTTGAGAGGATCATAAAAGCAGTCTTCAAATATTTGAAAGGAACAAGAATTAGATTTATTCTTTAAGACTCCAGTGGATAGAACTAGTAGAAATAATATGGAAACAGATTGTGACTCAATATAAAGAAAACCTCCCTAATGATCAGAAACTAGGTTAAGTGACTTGCCTAGGATCACACATCTAGTAAGTGTCTAAGACCATATTTGAACTCAAGATGTGTCTTCCTGATTCCAGACTGAGCCCTTTTTCCTTTGGACCATCTATGTGCCCCAATCCCACTGATAGCACCAAAAAACTGGGAGGGAGACAGAGAAGAAGGAAGGAAACTTAGAGTAGAAAGATGTGAGGAACAGAGATATCTGGGTCAGGTTAGAGGACTGAGTATTGACATAACCTTTTTTCCCTTTTATTCAAGCCAGAGCTGAGCATTCTTAGTTGTTTCTTTTATTTAACCCCTGAAGCCATGCTGGCAAAATTCTGTTTAAAGTCACTGTTTAAAGTCTGAGAGCTGTTATTTTAAAGTAGGAAAATAAAAATGTTCATTGGAAAAATCTGAGGGAATTTTTAAAAAATCAATATGGGAATTGTGTAAGTGAGGAAATTATATCAGAATAGATAATCTCTAAAAATGTACCACATCATTAAATCTTATTTTTTGTAGGTATTCACTAATTCACTGGGACTTGACTTTTTTTATCCTTACAAAAACTTTTTTATTTATCTCTTGGTTGGTTGGTTGGTTGGCCCCTTGTAACCACTAACAAAGTGGCTATAAAATGTCTGATCAGATAACAGGACCTTAGGATCCCTGGCTGAAAAGAATTGACATCTCAAAATATTACCAATTCTTTCTCTCTTGGGTTCTCTATTCTGTCTCAGCTCCACTGACCTTTTCTAAACTTTTGATATAGCATAGTAAACAAATACAAATGTATTAGAATTAGAAATACCTACATTAAAATTCTACCTTTTATACTTTATGTCTGGCAAGTCACTTAATTTTCTGGACTTGAGTTTGTTTACCTTCCAAACAGGGATAATAATACCTACATGACTATATGTATTTCACAATGGGGATATGAATCTATAAGACAACATATTCATAAAAGTCTATGAAAACTTTAAAGTCCAGTATTAGTGTCAGTTCTTATCTCTATCACTTGCTCTACTGATCTATCTGTTCTGACCAAAGTATGATTATGTCCTCTTTCCTCTTAGCATAACTAAGATGAGAAATATTTCAATTAAAAGCTTTCATTCTGGAACTAATTCTTGGATGAGTTAAGGAGAATCTTGAAATTCTTTTACCTTTTCTTCAGGAAAGCAATAGATATACATATTGTCAGGTTGAAAAAGAGGTCTTTAATTCACACTTACCAAATACATAGATTTTAACCTTTAATTTTTAGTTATGTAGCTATTTAAAATTTTCATTAGAGTATAATTTAGAAAATTAAAAGAAAAAAGGCAAAGTATTTTATAGAAGAAAGTCATTCACTACTTCAATAAATATTTCTTGTATTATAGTATGCATCACACAGAGTATATACAGAAAGCAAATACTTTGTCTTTTTTTCAATAGTATTTTATTTTCCCAAATACATATAAAGATAGTTTTCAGCATCCATTTCTATAAGATTTTGTGTTCCAAATTTTTTCTTCCTCCCTTTTTCTTTCCCCCTTCCCTAAAACAGCAAGCAATCTAATATGGATTAAACTGTATAATCCTTCTAAATATATTTCCATATTTGTCACATTGTGCAAAAAAAAAATCAGACTGAAAGGGAAAAAAGCACAAGAAGAAAAATTAAACAAATGAATAAAGTGAAAATATGTTTTATCCACATTCAGTCTCCATAGTTTTCTCTCTGGATGTGGATGGCATTTTCTATCCCAAGTCTATTAGACTTGTATTGGATTACCAAAGCAAATACTTTGTATAAGAAAATTGGTCCTGAAAGGCTATCAGAGAGTCAAGTATAAAAGAAGTTCCCTAAAATCCTTATGGAAGTAGGATGAGAAAAAAATAACATC
>NC_067400.1:428892823-429132823 GCF_016432865.1 Antechinus flavipes
GGAAATTCATAAATCTTATTGATAATATTAATAATAACAAAATCATATGATCATATCAATAAAAGTTAGAAAATCTCTTGACAAGATGAAATACCCAATCCTGTTGAAACAACAATGTAAATAGCAGAAAACATAGGAATAATTAGATCTTTCTTCAATTATGATAAATTGTATCTACTAAAACTAAGAGCTAGCTGATATTATATGCAATGGCAAAAAAGTTCTTAGAGAATTTTTACTAAAATTGTGGGCAAAACAAGCAAATCCATTGTCACCATGATTATGTGATGCAGTCATCTCTTCAAATCCAAAAACATTTTCTAGATGTCTATTACATGAAAGACACTAAAAAGTAAAGCAAAAACAGTTTCTTTTCTTAAAATGTTCAATGTTTAATAGAACTCATAGTACAATGGTGTAGTGCTAGAAATGCCAACTAAAGAAATAAAATAGGGGGAAAAAAGGAAGGAATAAGCCAATAGAAAAAAGTAAACACAGTGATCACTTCTTCAAATAATATGATTGTTTACTAAGAAAAACCTAGAGAGTCAATTAAAATTAATTGAAGCAATGAATAACTTCAAGAAAGTTAGATTATAAAACAAAATCTCATAAATCATCAACAATTCTTTATATTATCAACAAAACCCAGCAGGAATAGACAGATGAATTCTATTTAAAATAACTATAGAATATATAAAATATGTGGCAATATATCTGCCAAGATATGTATGTGTATGAACTATATGAATAAAACTATATATCACTCTTTATACAAAGTGAGACATAAATAGGTGGAGAAAGATTAATTTCTCATGGAGAGGTTGAGACAATATATAAAAATTACAAGTTATTCTTTGTGATACCAAACTACCATAGGATTACTTTATGAAAGTAGAAAAAATACTAGCAAATTCATCTTGAAAAATAAAAATAATCTTAAACGGAATCATAAAAAATAATTGGGAACAACAAAGTAATAATCATTAAAGTTATTTTGTACTAGTTAAGAAATAGATAATTTGATTAGTTGGATAAATAGGGTATATGACATACAGAGGAAAATAAATATAATAAACAGTGATCAAGTCAAACACCCCAGTTCCTGGGTAAGAACTCACTACTTAAAACAAAACTGTTAGAAAAACTGAAAATAAATCTGACAAAGACTAGATATAAAATTGCATTTCACAATATATACAAAGAAAAGCTTTGAGAACATCCATTTCAGGAATAAAGACATTATAAACCACCAAAAAGGAGCTAGGAAGAAATTGTCTTTTAGAACTATATATAACAAAAGACTTTAATACCCAAACAGGGGATAGAAAGAATCATAGAAGATAAAATGAACAATTTTGATTATACAAAATTTAAAAGTTATTTTACAAACAAAAACTAACAAAAATTAGTATACAAACAGAAAATGGCCAGGAACATTCTTTGCAGAAAGTTTCTCTGATAGGGTGAATTTCTAAGGACTATAAGGAATAGATTGATATGTGTCAGAGTCAGAGCCATTCTCCAATTGATAAATTATCAAAGGATATAAATAGACAATTTTTCTTAAGAATGAAATCCAAACTATAAATCTATAGCTATAAGAATCTATAACTTACAGCTAGAAGGAAAACTGTTTCAAATCGCTAATAATTAATGAAAAGCAAATTAAAGCAAATTCAGGGTTTTATCTCATGCCCATCAGAATTACAAATATGATTAAAAAAGAAAATCACAAATGTTGGAGAGGCTATGAGAAAACAATACAACAATAGATATATTGATATACAATAACCTTTCTTGAAAGCAATGGGGATATATGCCACAAAAGTTTATAAACTATGTTTACTTATGTCTCATGAAAGGGGAAAGAAATCTTAAAGAGGATGTTTTTGGAGAAACCAAGGAAGAATTATATGAGTTTCTGAAATATGAAGGGAGTTGAATGAGGAAAATAATCTATGTTAGCAGTAACACTGTAAAGGCAAACAATTTTGAAGATCTTAAAAGATCCTTATCACTGCACTAACCAAATGTGAATCCAAAGAGTTCATACTGAAATGCACTACCTACCTCCAGAGAGATAGGAAGGGGTTTCAGAATTCATATTAAAACATAAATTTTTAAACATTGTCAGTATAGGAATTTGTTTTACTTGATCATTTATATCTGTTGAACAGATTTTCTTTTTCTTTTCTTTATCATCATTATCATCTTCTCCATCTACTTCATTTTCATCTTTTTCTTTTTGTTTAAAAATGAGAGGAAGTAGAGAAATAAAATGGTTTTAATTTAAAAAAAAAGATTAATTCAATTTAAGGAATTAAACATGAAACTGAAACCCATAGAATCTACATCATTTGTAAAGAAATAGTGTTGGCCAGCCAGAAATTAAAGACAAGTTTTCTTACTCAATAGTCACAACTCTTTTCACTGTGCCTGCTTCATATTACTTACTAAAATCAATGTTATATATTTATGTTTATGTTTTAGGCCTGCCATTTCTCATCTGATTTGCCATACTATCTTTTTGCTTCATAATTTTCAGGGTTTTTTTTTAATCTTTAAAGATTTTTTGCTTCATTTTTGCTATATAGATAGCAAAAGAACTACAGGGTTGTTGTGAATATAAAGTTGATTGATAAAGGGAATCTCTGATTAATTTGATAAGCTCTCCAAACCAGGTTGATTAGATATAATGGACTATTGGGGGCATCTAAGGAGCATCTTCATCTGTAATGTGAGTACGGTTATAGGCGCCTTTTTGAGAAAATATGAAGAAATGATAGTAGCTGAGTAAAACTTAACAGAAAATTATTTTATTGGAGGACTGTTTCTTCCCAGTCGTCTAAAGAAACAATTTAAAAGACCATTTCCCTCCACTCTGTAATTCCCTCTTTTGGAGTTTGAAGAGACAGTCCAACATAGTGGATCCACATTCTTTGGAATACAGAGAACCAAACTATGGCTGAGTGCAGTTTGCTCCTTTTAGCACTTGATGGTGACTTGTAGCAGAAGAACATGGCAGAACTAGACACAAATAGCTAGATAGGAAAGATACTGAAAACACATTTTCTTTTTCAATTGGATTACTGGTACCTTTTCTAGGCAACACTTTTTGAATAATTTCAAATTTTGAAAGTTCCCAAGTTTGTGAACAGAACGTTCTAGAGAGAGACTTTCTGCTGCAAAGCACTCTTTGGAAAAGGAACAGCAAGTGCATAGTTCCTAAATTGTGGCTGTTATTGTTGTTATTGTTGCTTGCCTTTCATTCTCAAAGAGGGCCATGACAATCAGGTAGGTGACACTATGATATATGCAAGTGAAATGAATTTCAGTGAGGGAAGACTGTTCAAGGTTATCTGCCTCACTTTCCCTTCCAAAGCCCTCTGGGTTCAGTGGCAACATATAGACCAAGACGAATGAGATAGATAAATTGTGGCAACTAGGACAGCAACATCCACAAGTAAATCAGATACAGAGTCAATGGGAAGGAGATTATTTGTTCAGTAGTTATAAAAATAGGTTTATTTTGGGGGGACTGTCCAAAGCAAATGGTGCTTCTTTGAGTCTTGAATGCTCTGTGTATAACAGTGCTCTGTGGTGATATTTAGGAATATTTGAGAAAGACAACCTTATTGAAATGCAAAACGTTCCTCTGATAGCAATCTTAAGTTTGTTTTCTTTCTGGGGAAATAGATAGACTAACTGAGGACTTTGTGTGATTTTGCTATCTTAACTTGGTCTCTTAAGAAACTTTTGTATTTTATGCATTCTCTGTGGGACAAAATAAAGACTGTCTTCTAACCCAAAATGAATTTACAACTTTGAGTGCTTATACAGGACCTGAGGATACCTTTAAGGACGATAAGGAAATCTGAACATAAACTATATTCTTGATCACAGATGACATTTATAAGCATAGAAATTATCTCTGTTGTCTCATTCTCATCTTTTTAAATTTTATTGTGTTATTCTTGTTGTCGTTAAAAATAAATTGCAGAAAATGTACCAGCCTTCACTGGTAAAGAGAATGTTTTCATCCAAAAATTCTCTATCTTAATTAATCATAGATTCAGTCATTTTCCTCCCATTAATGTTAACTACAAAAAGAAAAATTAAGTACTTATTGCCTCTTAAATATTGGTATTTTTTCCAGTTTTTCTGAAGACCTTTGCAAGAACAACAAAAACTATCTATTAGTCACGGCTTCATAATACATTTTTATTTTCCTCACCATAAAAAATGATTCATAATAAAAAAAATGATATCATAAAAAGCAGAGAATTTAAACACATACACCATCTGCAATATGTGCAAAATTGGATTCTTGAAGATTCTCATGCTTGATATTAATTAAATAATATTGTCTTCTGGTTGTCTTCATTAGAGTTAGACTGTCTTATATTATATATCAAAAATCCTGGACACAAGGAATTAAGACATTACTGAAAACTGGACAGATGAAAGCAAGATGGGATGGAAAAAATATAACATTGTTCTTTGTAAGATCTTTAAGATCAAAGATTGTAAATTTCTTTTTTTGTTGTTTTTGTTTCCCCAGTGCTTAGCACAATGTCTGGCACATAGAAGAGATGTTTATTGCTTAGCCAATCAGACCAATGAGAGATCAAATATTGTTCAAAATACAGAAAACTAAGTTTATTGTAGCTCTTTAAGAAAAGGATTTGTTTTATTTTACTGATTTTTAAAAAAGCTAGTCTTCGTATTTTTAGTATCTAACACTATGCCTAACACATAGGAACTTCTTAATAAATGCTTGTGTATTAATTGATTTTTTTCCCTTTCCAGTTTTATCCTTAAATGTTTTTGAGCTAATTTTACTTAATTGGATCTCTCATCAAGCTTTCTTTAAACCACTGTTTCTTATTGCTTTATGAGGCAATAATGTTCATAATCTTATACTATTGTTGTCTGTAAGATTTTGCAAATGAAATTATATTATAAACCCATCTTGCCCTTGGCAGCTATATCTTTCTGCTGAAAGAGTAAATCAAAGATTTACTGACTAAAATGGTTTTTAGCTTCTGTTCATTTTCTCCTTGACAATTGATATATGTGGTTAGTCACTATCATAGATTTAGATAGTTGGAAGGGTTTCAGAGGCATCTAGACCAATTCTTTTTTTTTTTTTTTTTTTGACTTCACCTGAAGCATAGTAGATTTTGCTCCAACCTTTTACCTTTAACCTGCATGTATCTCCCCGCTTCAGGTGTGTTTCCTGTAAACAACATATTGTAGGATTCTGGCTTTTAATCCATTCTGCTAACCACTTCCTCTTTATGGGGGAGTTTACCCCGTTCACATTTATGGTTAGAATGACCAATTCTGTATTACTTGCCATCTTGTTAACCTTGGTTTATGCTTTTCTCCCTTCTTTCCCCTTACCCCCCCTTCCCAGTATTAAGCTTGTGAGCACCACTTGCTTCTCACAGCTCTCCCTTTTTAGTATCCCTCCCCCCGCCTTAGAGTTCCTCCCCCTATCTTACCCCTTTCCCTCCCAGTTCCCGTATTCCCTTCCGCTTAGCTTATTCCTTCCCTTTTCACTTTTCCCTTCTCACTTTTCAATGAGGTGGGAGAAGTTTCACCATAGATTGAATATGTCTTAAGATTTTTCACTTAAAGCCAATTCTGAAGGCAGTAAGATACCCACTATATTCATCCCCCTCTATTCTTTCTCTCAGATATAATAGGTTTCCTATGCCTCTTCATGAGATGTACTACCCCCACTTTACCCTTTTTCTGGTACAATGTCCTTTCCACATCAATTTCTAGAACAAGGTATACATGTATTCTTTATACATCTATATAGTCAAAATATAGTTCCCAAGATTAATCTTTACCTTTTTAGATTTCTCTTGAGTTCTATATTTGTAGATCAAACTTTTTGTTAAGTTCTGGTTTTTTCATCAGAAATAGATGAAATTCGCTTACTTCGTTGAATGTCCATCTTCTTCCCTGGAAAAAGATGCTCATTCTCGCTGGGTAAGTTATTTTTGGTTGCATACCAAGTTCCTTAGCCTTTCGGAATATCATATTCCAGGCCCTTCGATCTTTTAATGTGGATGCTGCCAGATCCTGGGTGATCCTTATTGTGGCTCCTTGATACTTGAATTGGGTTTTTCTAGCCGCTTGCAATATTTTTTCCTTCATCTGAGGGTTCTGGCATTTGGCCACTATATTCCTTGGTGTTTTGATTTTAGGATCCCTTTCAGTGGGTGATCGATGAATCCTTTCAATGTTTATTTTTTTCCTCTGTTCCTATGACTTCTGGGCAGTTCTCTTTGATAATTTCCTGGAAAATAGTGTCCAGGCTCTTTTTTTCATCATGTTTTTCTGGGAGTCCAATGATTCTCAGATTGTCTTTCCTGGATCTGTTTTCCAGGTCTGTTGTCTTCCCCAGAAGGTATTTCACATTTTTCTCCATTGTTTGATTTTTTTGGATTTGCTTGGCTGATTCTTCTTGTCTCCTCGAGTCATTCAATTCCACTAGTTCAATTCTGATTTTCAGGGAAGTATTCTCTTCACTCACTTTTTTAAAATCTTTTTCTAATTGTCCAATTGAGTTCTTTTGTTCTGTGGAATTTTTTTCCATTTCGCCAATTTTGTTTTTTAGAGAGCTGTTTTCTGTTTCTAGTTCACTAATCCTATTTTTCAAGGATTTTACTTCTTTATCCACTCTCTCTTTAACTGACTTCTCCAGGCTCTTTTGCCAAGCCTCACTCTGCTTTCCCCATTTTTCTTCTAGCTCCCTTGTGAGAGCCTTTTTAATCACTTCTATGAGGTTCATCTGTGCTGAGGAACAGATGATCTCCTCCTTTGGGGATTCACCTGGGGACTGCCTGTTTTTAGTCTCCTCAGGATTTAGAGTCTGCTCTTTATCTGTATAGAAGCTGTCAAGGGTTAAAGTCCTCTTCAGCTTCTTGCTCATTCTGTCTAATAATCAGAGACAAACTACCAAAGAAAAACAGAAAAAACTGGAGTCTTTCTTTGGGGGGGGCTGGGTGTGTTATCGAGCTTCCTCTACAGACTGCAGGGGGCAGCAGTGAGGCACTAGCAGGACTGTGTTGCGCGTGCGCTCTGAGATCCCAAAGCGTGCTGAGTCACTGTGGGGGAGGCAAAGGGGGGGAGGGGGCGGCCAGGTCCTGAGAGACTCCAGCTGTTTGGGGTTGTATTCTTCAGCCTCGGTGTTTTTAGCTTCTCTGCTGGGCTGCTGACTTGCTGCCGGAGCAAAGTATCCAAACCTGTAGCGAAGCTCTCCCCGCAGAGACGGCTGCGATCACTCCCCACCCCCTCTCCAGTCTGCTCCCGTGCTCTCACTGCCGCTGCCCACCGCCTGCGCCCGATCTAAAACCGCCCCAGCCCTCCAGTAAAGACAGACCTTTCTTGGCGGATCTTAAGGATGGCTTCTCTTGGTAACTATATATGGGTTTTTTTCAGTCAAGCATTGATTCAGAGGCTTGTAATGAAGTGGATAGTGAGAGAAAGCATGGAGCTTATGCAGCTGTGAGCCTCCTCTCCGCCATCTTAACTGGAAGTCCTAGACCAATTCTTTTATTTTGCAGGTTAGGAAATTGAGGCTCAGCAAGACTAAATATTTTGCTTAAGGTAACATGGGTAGTAAATGTCAGAGGCAGGTTTTGAACTGAGTTCCTCTTATGTGTGTGTATGTGTGTGTGTGTATAAATATGCATATATATATATATATATATATAAATATATCATAATTTTCTATGTGGAAATGCTAAAGTCAGTGAGAATGTCATTTTCCCCCATATATTTTCCATTTCTTTATACTAATATATTTTTAAAATGTTTGTTTGGAATTATTTGCATGTTATATCTTTTTTCTCATTTTTATTCTTTATTTTAATTTTTACTTTTGTTCTAATCAATTAATAATCTGAGTATAAACAGATAGCTCATTTAGAAATAACCCTTAGCAATAAGATACTTTTTCTTCTAAACCTTTCTCCACACTTATGCCACACAAGAAAGCTCAAACCAAAAAGGAAAAGAAATGAGAAAGAAAGAAAAAAATAAAACAAGCAAACAATAACAAAAAAGGTGAAAATATCCATATTCAACTCTCATGATTCTCTTTCTGGATGCAGATGACTCTCTCATCACAAGTCTATTGGAATTGGCTTGAAATACATCATTGCTGAAGATAGCTAAGTCCCTAATAAGATATTTTCTATATGTTGAAATGTATTCATATTATTATTATTATTTGTGATGTTACTCTGCTCTCCATGTCCAACATCTTCTGATTCTTTTCTTGAAGCATTCATGATGTATAGGAGTGAAATATCTATGTAGGCTATAAGCCTTTGGCCTTTCTCATTCCTTATACCTGAAAACCATATTTTCCAATGGATTTTTCACTGTTCTTGGCTCTTCTGATCTTTGCATTGAAGCCACATTATGTAACACACACACACACACACACACACACACACACACACACACAGTGTTCAAAATGAAGAAAACTAACTTTAGTGTGTGTGTGTGTGTGTGTGTATAATATTTTAAAATGTAAGTTTTATAAAGTTTGTCCTAGCATTTCTCTACCTCTTGATTTTCTGTAACCAATATTGGCACATAAGAGGCAATTATTTTTATAATGTTCTTTTTTGCAAGTACTTATCATAAAAAGATCACATTCCCAAAAAGCAAATTAAATGATGATTCTCCTTGCCTTCAGTTGTATAATAAAATCATTTCTTTCAGGTATTTTGTTTGCCTTTCTAGGGAAAACCCATCACTTCCATGTAACTAAAATTTCATTCTCTCTTCTCTTGCTTTTGCAGTGGAAATATCAGGTTTGAAAGGTTTCTATTCCTTCAGTTGTATGGCCATTTATTGGTGACTAGGGAAAAGATCTCACATTTAGAGAATCATCAATGAAATTTGTGTAATTCTTGGCATACGTGTCTCCTTTTTTTAAGTCTGCATACGAGGATAGGGTAAGGAACTCCTATTATTGATTATGATTATCTATTATGGTTGTGAAAAAAATGTTTTTGTGTGATAAAACTTACTCTAGGATCCTGGAAGATCATTCCATCTGGACAGGTATAAGAGAACCTGGGGTGGTAGAGTTTAAAAGATTAATTATCAGAGATAATCTAAAGAAGTGGGCAGTAGAAATAGTTATTGAGATTAAGACATGTATGCCTTTTTAGCTTTATAAATGAAATTTATATATAAGAATGGGAAACCATTCAAATAGAAAACAGACAATTTGATGAGACCCAATAAGGAATCTCATATTTGAATCAGCAAGGGATGGCAATTTGTTTTTAATCTTTAAAATAATAGCAATGAGGGAGATCCTTGAAATATCATGACCTAGATCCATTTGTTTTTTCATTAGAAATCAAGATCTTCAACTTTCACACAATGATGTCATCTCAGATGTAGAAGGGACCTGAGGTCATATAACTCAATACAAACTTGACCAAGATCCTCATCTACAATATATCTGACAAATTAGTCATCCAGCCTTGGTTTGAAATCTTATGATGACTGATAGGACCCCATTATTTTCCAGAGTAGCCCAAATCACTATCAGATAATTCTATTTGTTTCTATTTTTCCCCCTAACATAGGTCTAATCTTGTCTCTTTATGACTTTTACTCTTCTCTTCTTGCTCTGCACTTTGGGGTCAAACAGAACAATTCTGATTGTCTTACACAGGACTTTCTAATACTCAAAAGTGAGAATTACACTACCCAAAAGAATCTTCTCTAGGCCTCTTTTACCATTTTCAGCCTCTTTAATTCATGCTAATATGGAAAAATCCTGAAGTTTTTCACCATGTTAGTTGCCCTTCTCTGGATTTTCTTCAGTTTAGTAGTCTTTTAAAAATGCTCCTCCATTTCTCTGAAGTTAGTTAAATCATAAATTTCAAGTCTGAGAATTCACAGCTGTGTGTACACACTCCCTCTCTCTCCCCCTCCCCCCCCCTCACATCATACTCCAATACTCAAAAACCGAAGTGAACTTACTTTTACCTTTGTTATGGGCCAGAACTCTGAAACAAGGATTCTTACAAGGTGTTAAGTCAGTGGAATTGATAAGACAATGGTTATCTAGTTTAGCATGATGCTTAATAGTTCTTTAAGTTCAGTATGACTGATTTAATCTTACAACAAATAATGGTTTCCTAGTGATATAATGATTAGTTTATACTCAGTGTAGAGCATATAAGCTGGGATGCAGAGCCAGATACATTCAGAGCCAGAGAAGAGAAGAGGACAGGAGGCAGGAGCTCAAACTCTTGGAGCCAAGGAG
Source organism: Antechinus flavipes (assembly GCF_016432865.1). NCBI lineage: Eukaryota > Metazoa > Chordata > Mammalia > Dasyuromorphia > Dasyuridae > Antechinus > Antechinus flavipes. The sequence continues at coordinate 428,903,145 of NC_067400.1, forward strand.
AGAGAGATTCATTCATCCCATCTCACACCACCTTGGAGATAGGGCTCTCCTCCTTAGCTTCTCCACTGAAACCAAGACTCAAGACCTCTAAGAAAGCTAACCTGAACCCCAGGAAAGGAGACAAGATTGTGAAGCAGATAATAAAGGATTTGGACTTTAACACCGGGCTATTCTTGTGGTGATTACACTACTGAAAAGAAGACTGCCCCAAGATCTCCAGAAAACCAACCAAGTACATTACATACTTTAACCCTCAACTCTTTGAAAGGAAGAGAAGAGGAAAAGAGCTGTACTACTTTCTTAGTTACTATGTAACTAACCAAATGATGTACATTATTATCCATCCTAAAGTAGAAGCTAATAAAAACTCATCATGATAACGTAACCATCCCTGAGCCCTCTAAATCACATTGATTCATGAGAGTCTTGTGAAAGGTGTGCCTTATAGAGTAAAGAAATGGTTGAAAATTGTTTTGTTGTCTTATTGATACTGTTAAGCTAGAATTAAAGGCATGAAATGAAGTAGAGAATTGGCCATGAGCCAGTCAGTATGGAGAAGCCAACAGATATCTACACACCCACTTCTACCTTACTCTCCTACCAATAAATGAAAACAAACACAAAATCATTTAAAAATCTACATTAACTAAAATTGGTGATACCCCCATTTATATTAAGCAAACCTCTCCTTCATATTTACTCTTTAGATATCTTACAGTCACAATCAGAGTTTGGACTGACATGGGTCCCCAAATGTTTCTGAGGAAAAGAAAAATGTATGTGACTTCAATTATCTCTTGATTGTATAGCCATATTGATTACTTTCTTTTATATTACCTACAGATACATCCTTCATCTTAATATCCTTTCCTAAATATGTTCTTTTCTATAGTATGTCAGAATTCACTGATTCTTTGCAGAGGAATAGAAATTAATACAGGGCAGAGGAATATAAATAGGGTGCCAAGTCAGAAAGACTCATTTTCCTGAGTTCAAATCTGGCCCCAGACACTTACTAGCTGTGTGATCTTGGGCAGATTACTTAACCCTATTTACCTCAGTTCATCATATGTAAAATGAGTTGGATAAGGAAATGGCAAACCATTCCAATATCTTTGCCAAGAAAACTCCAAATTTCATCACAAAGAATTAGATATAACTGAAATAGCTGAACAAAAGCAAAAGAAATTGTTATAAAACAGATAACTTTTACAGCTTCTATAAGTATTTAAAATATGTTTAGGTTCTATTTTTAGCCACTTCAATTGGCATTGTCTCCCTTAGGACATTGGCCATATTCCTTAAAAGATGTTTTTCTTCAAAAATTTTCTAGATAATCTACCTTAGTCTTCCCCCTAATTTAAATGTAATTCAATCATTTCTAATCACTTCCCTGTAAAAGAAATGTTTAGTTATGACACTGCTCTTTCCCTTTTGAAGTTTTTATTGCTAAAGATATTTGACTATTAATATAATGTTTTCTTCCTACCACACTGTGACTTGGCTATCAATTAGAGATGCTATATATCTTGAAAATTTTTTTTATTCTTTATTTTTGCCCTTTTTCTTCAGTTATTTGACTTTCCTTTTTTCCTGAACTTCCCTCAATTTTTCTGCATCTTTCTAATATTGAAGTATAGTAAATTGAGTATAGTGCTATTGTAATCTTTCCAAAGCCCCTTCACTATGGCTGGATTGCTACTGATACCACTATATCAAAGAAGAGATGGCTACTTCCACATTTCATGACATTATGCTTTTTCATCTGCATTACCAAAACAATATTGGCCTTTCAGCTCCCTTGCTGCATTGCAAGTTTATATAAAATTCTTGTTTCACTCTTTCTTAAAATCTCTTTCATCTGTCTTCCAGATTTCTTCCTACCAGTATTCTGAAAATATTTGTCTCTGAATATTTTTTCTCTAGATATATGAATTTGTTTTTCTCTTCATTGAAATCTTTTTTCTGTTTTGAATTTTCTTTTCATACTTCATAAAAAAAAGTAACTTGGCCAAGTGAAGAGAACGCTAAAAGTGGGATCAGAGACAGATTTTATTCCTCACTGCCATTGACCTGTTGGGTGCCCTCGGGTTTAACCTCACTGCACTCGACTTAACACAGAAGTATTTGAGTTCTTCAGCCAAAGTGCACTCAATGGGCCAGATCCTTCAAATAAGTAAATTGGTCCTGGGGATTAAGTTAGGTCACTTTGTGGGGTGTGTTAACCCTTGCAGTTGACCTGAGTACTATTTTGAATGCTAAAGTAAAAATTTTACTCAGTACTTTCATTATTGGGCCCCAGAGAGCCTAAGAAATAAAATATATCATATTCAGTTGATAGTTAAACAAGTTACTCAGAAGAGTCTAGCATCTAAAAAATGGGATAGCTTAGAATTGAAAGAAGTCCTAATAAAGAAGTTTAACAAAATATAAATGAGTGATTGTTTTTCTCTGTCTCCTGGAATTTAGTTCTCCTTTTCCTCTCCTTGTTGTTGGCTAATCGAACAAATCTACAAGTTTTGTAGGTATTTGTTGCTCCTCTGCATAGCCACCCCACAGAAATACTTCAGTGGCTGTACCAATCGATGTGGATCTTCCTTCCATGAGTGAAGATTATAATGTCAATTTGCATTCTTTTTGGCCATTTTTGCCTCAGGCACTTATTAGCTGGGTGATATTGGACTGGGCACTTAGCCTCTCTGATCATCAGTTTCCTTATCTGTAAAATAAAAGGGTTATTCTAATGACCTCTAAAAAAGGTTACTCAATGACCTCTAACCTTCCAGCTCTAAATTTCTGTTCTTATGTTCATATTCTTTCTGGTCATAAACAGATTAGCTTCATCCTGTTGGTGGCCTTCCTCATGATAACAATGAAATAATTGAAGAGATTACATTATTTGATTTACAAAAAAAAAAAAAAAATCAGCTTATATTTACTCTAAACAAACTCTATTAGATAGGCAATACAAGTATCATTTTTCCTATTTTATATATGAGGAAAATGATCTTCTGTCAAACATTTAATAAATAACAGTGCTGGGTCATATTTTCTGACTTCAATTCCAATATGCTCTTTGTGAATCTTGAAGTAATTAGGAGTTTAAAAAATTATCATAGCATACTTAGGTCTGTTTACTATTAGTAGATATTAGTATACATGCTATTTGTATTGAATATCTTATAGGAAAGAGCAATTACAAGAATGAATTGAGGCATTAAATTGAGTCAGGAATTGTGCTATCAGATTAGACAAAGGACAAATTGATCAGGAAAAATTTTTGAAGAGGAAGGTCTTGAAATACAATTTAAATGAGGGTAGGAACCTAACAACTAGCATATTGCCCAAGGAATAAAGAATACGTACATAAAAAACACATTTATTTCTGGTTGAAGGGTGTGCTCCAGAATAGTGCTTTCAGAGCTTTCCATTCCATAATTTATCTTATTTAGGAGTGTTCTCTCCTAGGCACACCCCTTTATTTTGTGTAAATTTTCTGTCTTAAAGTTACTGACATCTAGCTAGTCCCATCTTTAGCACACATTTCCTCTTAAGAATGTAATTTTTATAAACTACACTTCATTCCTATCCTCATATAAATTGTATTTCAAGACCTTCCTCTCCAAAAGCTTTTCCTGATCATTTTTGTACTTTCTCTAAACTGATAACAATACCTGGGTCAATCTAGTCCCTCAGATATATACCCTTGTAAATTGCTCTATTTATTTATGTTGACATTTTATTTCTTGCCTTATTTGACCAGTATGGCTCCCAGATGTATATTTCCTTCTAGAGTAATGTTGCCAGTGGTATCGGTAGCAATCCAGCCATAGTGAAGGAACTGTATATGTAGTAGAAAGAGTACTGGATTTGGAGTCAGAGGCCATAAATGGAATCTTAGCCCTCTTACTTAATTTACCCCTATGTGTATGAGCTACTACGCTTTATTTATTTTTTTTTTCACCTTTAAAGAGAGAAAGTTTGAAATAGATTATTTCTTAGGTTCTTCTAAATCCTAGCATTGCAATTTACTTTGGAAATAGATTCATAGTTGGAAAAAATACCAACATCCCAAAGAAATAAATTATGGCAAACGTGTATGAATTGTTTGTTGAACTCAGACTAGTGACATGAAAATGTCTCTCTCTGTGTGTCTCTGTCTCTGTCTCTTTCTCAATTTATCTTTTCACTTATTCTTCTTTATATATAGACTATTAGACAAATTCAAGAGCAGAATTACCATTTTGCATAAACGCTCTTTACTGTGACCATTTTTCTTCATTTGTTCTTAGATTTTGACTTCCACTGTTCAATCATAGATATCATTCTTCCTCTGAATCCTCAGTATCCGTGACTTCTACCTCTAGTTTCTATAGAAGTTGTTCAACACTTGTGTTCCTCCCCTGAGTACAGCACTTCTAAGTTTGATTTTTCTTGGTTCCTGAACTCAGGACTTATGCTATGAAATTTAACTGATTCAATAAATGCTCATTAAGTGCACAATATGGGATACAATTAAAAATAAAACAAAACTAAAGTAACCAGTCCCTGCTTTTAAGTAACCTTTGTTTTATTGGCAGTCAGGTGACACAGTGAATAATGCACTGGACAAGGAGTCAGAAAGATCTGAGTTCAAATCCAAACATATGTGTGACCCTAGGCAAGTCATTTAATCTCTAATTAACTCTATTTATTTGTAAAATCAGGATTTCCCAAAGGAAAATTAATTTCCAAAATTAAAAAAAATATGTTACTTTAGCTGAGTCTTTTAAGGGAGTTAATGATTGCAAGATATGGTAAGGAGAATATTCCATGCTTGGCAGACATTCTCAGTCTGTGCAAAGACAAAGAGGTGGAAGATGAAATGTTAGGCACTGGCATCAACAAGAATGCAAGTGGAGTGGGAACATAGGTACATGGAGAATACAATAAATTGATCCTGTAAAGATAAGATCAACTAATCAACCAACAGACACTGTCCTAGTCTTAGATACACAAAAGAACTTACATTTTATTAGAGGAGACAATGTGTGTGTATGTATATACAAAACAGATACAAAAATTCACTATCATTTTAGAATGGGAAGGAAGTATTATCTGGGGGAAGGTAAGTCAAGATAGGTCCTATATTGGAGATAGCATTTGAGCTGAGTTCTTTAAGAAGCTAAAGATTTTAAGCTGTATTAAAAATGAATTATAGTAAGTGAAAGAGATTCTTTTAGATAAGGATTGATATGGATGATTATGGTGAGAGTAGATATGAGGTAATACATACATACAAACTCTGGGTACTTAACAAGTTCTTGTTGATATAGTAGATTAAAAATATGAGTGAGGCAAATGCGATTTTCTTGCTATTCACATCATAGAATATCAGAGTTAAATGTTACTTCTGATAATTTCTTATCTAACCCATATGCACATAGGGAGTCCTTCTACTGCATCTTCAAGCCTGATTATGTCATAGTTCTTTTCAGAGAGGCATCAATGGCTACTGACTACCTTAGGACAATATATAAACTACTTTGTTTAGAATTTAAATCCTTTAGCGTGTCTCCATTCTACCTTTTCAGGTCTATTTTCTATTATTCCTTATCACACCGTCTAGAGTCCACTCAAAACTATTTGTTAATTATTTCTACACATTCTGTTTCATCTGTCCTTCTGTTATCCAGGATCTCCTTAAATCCTGGAATGCTTTCCCTTTCCCTTTCCTTTTCCCTCTTGAAATTTCTAACTTTCTTCAAGAGTTAACTTAGGTATGCTTTTCTACAGCAGACCTTTTCTGATCTCCTTATAGATACTTTGTATATATGAAATGGGTGTATATTTTATATTCAGCTAATATAAAATAATTTTCTTGAAGGCAAAGATGGTTTCATATTTTTGTATCTTTCAGTTTAGCAAAATGCCTTTCATATGTCATTACTTAATATTTGTTAAGTTGATTCAAACTGAATCTCAGTAGTGGTCATCCAAGCTTCTGCCTGAACACTTTCAGTGATAGAGAACATACTAGATCTTGAAACTGCTAATTCCTCTTTAGCAACAACTCTAATTGTAAATCTCTTTCTCTGCAACTTAGATCCTTTGCTCCTTTGCCTGCCTGATCTAAGATTAGCATACTTTTCATATAAACTCTACTCCCTATGATAGTTTTTCAAATATTTGAAGGTAATTACAATACCTCCCTTGATTTTTTTCCTCTTTAGTCTAAAAATCTCCACTTCTTTCTATTGATCTCATCAATTTTGTGATCCTCCTGGATATTTTTCAGTTTGTGATCATCCTTTGCAAAATTCAGTTCTCATCATTGAAAATGTGTACTGACATTTTCTCCTTCAATAATATTTACACTTTACAACTCGTACAAAATATTTTCTAATTCCTTCCCCCTACTCTTGGCCCAAATCACCTGGTTTGAAAAGAAATCTTATTATTTTTTAGAAATAATATAAATAGTGGAGTTGATAACAAGGGGGTTAGAGTCAGGGATTTATGACTTATCATCTCATAACCTGCTTTCTATAGTGCATCGGAGTCAACATCTGTGGAAGCATTTGGATGATAATCTTCTAGTCTCTAAAATGGATGAAGGGAATATATTTGGAGAATAGGATAAAGTTTATTCCCGAATAAAAAGATTAAGAAGTCTGAGATAATGGAGAACATACCATGTTTTAATTAATCAATGAACATTTATTATAAAGTGCCTATCAAAGCCTATCGTGGCAGACACTGTGCTAGGCAGTGGGAATACAAAGATAAAAATGAAGTGACCCTTGCCTTCAAGTTGAATATATTTTGTCAGAGGAGAAAATATATACATAATAATACCTAATATTTGTAAACCATTTACCTTAAGGCACTGTGCTGAGAACTTTACAATTATTATGATCTAATTTGAGCTTCACAACCACCCTGAGAAGTAGACTATTATTATCTACATTTTACAAATGAGAGACTGAGATAAACATGTTAAGTAACCTTGTCCAGGATCATGCAACTACTTCATTTCTAAAGCAAGATTTGAACATAGTTTTTTTTTTATTTTTTTTTATTTTTTATTTATTCCAGACCTGATGCTTTAGTCCCCATATTACCTAATTTCTATATATGAAAGATGTATATATAAAATATATATGTGCATATACTGCTATATGCATATATTTGTGTATATATACAGATACACACATATATTCACATAAAGTCATTTCAGAGGAGAGAGCAATAGGAAGTATAGAGATTAAATGAATTAAATTTGAATAGCACATAATCCCAAAGTGAATAAAGAAAAAAAAATCTTAATCAAGTTCAGTCTCCCTTCAGTCCATGGTTCCTATATAGATCATGAAGAAGCTAGGAAAATGCTTTTTGTACCCTTTCTACCAGTGTGTGTTTGTGGTCAAGTTATTTGCAATCATAAATGACAGATATTTAAGTAGTTGGGAGGGGAGAATCAAAGTGGATATTCTTTACAACATACTAAGGAAGAGGGAAGAGCTCCTTCCTTTTCCTAACAACTTTAGCATATTAGTAAGACTGTTTTGAGCATAATTTTTCTACCAAAAGATGGAACACGTATGTCCTTTAAATTCATGAATGCTGTTCCTCTGTGCTTGGGATTCCTGAAATTTTATTAAGAAATCTGGAAAATCTAACAATCATTTTTCAGAAATCATAGCTTTTATAATGTTCTCTAAAGGCATGACTGACAGCAAGCATTCAGACAAGAACAAAGGGATTGAAAAACAAATGGGAGACATTTTCTCAGAGAGATTTTTTTTAATTAATAAAATGCTTATATGTTTTTTTTTCTGAGTTCATTCACATTGGGTGTTAAAGCACCATTAGTAAATTGTTATTTTTATGAGACTGTTTCACTCAGGAAATTTCTTAATTTATTACATTTTATTAGATCAGCAGTAATGAACCAAAAACAATATCATTTATTTTTATTACTACTGTAGGTTAAATCACAATGATTTATATAGCCAGATTGAAGCAATGACTGTGTAATTACTCTGTTATTGTCAACGATATATTTTTCTTAAATAAGACATTTTAATCGCATGAACAGTCGATAAATATGGAAACTTGTAAGTGAAAATAGTAAAAATAGTTGCCTAACTACCATTTTATTCTTTGGGTATGATATAGTCATGTTAGAGATTATTACAGTTGTAGTACTCTTATGGAACACATTCAACAATGGTACAAGAGAAGGGGATTGTGACATAAGTGGCATGAATGGTTGAAACTCCTGTATCCTTGTCAGGATGTATATTTCTGGTAGTATATTGCTAAAGTCATAGGAAAGGATCTTGACTCAATCTTGGCCATTGTTCTCCTGCCTTCAGAAAAAGACATAACTATTCCAGAAAAATAATTGTCCATCCTTTTAAAAGCTATCTATAGAGAAGGATATTCCATAAGTTCCTGTGAGACATATATGTCTCAAAATCATTATAATCAGGATGTTCTTTCTTATGTCTACATTAAATCCCACCTGAGGCAGTTTTAGCTCATTTCCTCTCATGCTAGCTTCAGAAGAAACAGACAATAGCTATTCCCCACACTCTGTATAATAATCCTTCAGACACTTAAGAATTTGTTAACGTCTCTTCCCCATCCCCCGCAATTTTCTTGGTTAAATAGCCACTACATCACAATGTGGGTACTCAGTAAATGTCAAAAATTTAAAGAAAAGAGCTATATCCAGACTTGCAGGGGCTACTAAAGGAGTATCTTCTTCATGATACCCAAAAGGAACACAATAAGAATGTCACTAGTAAAATATTATAGTATAAAAGAGACCTACTTAGAATTCCATTTATTGGTTTTATAAAGGCTGTCCCCCACAAAAAAATTTCTATTCTTCACTCCTGCTCAGGGCACCAAAACGACTATTTGTCAATCTGACATAATCAATAGAGATGTCTTCTGTCTTATTGAAGCATGCATCTGAAATGTAGCAGGGAATCTTCCAAGACATCAAATCTGATGACTACTACCTGCTTCTAGTGCTTCATATAGAAATAAATAGTAGTGCCAAGTAGGAAACTTGAAAGACTTGCTAATGATTATGAAGTTTCTGAATAAGAAACTAAAGACTTTAGGGTCAAAAATGGTGTTTTGATACTTGATATTGATTAAAAATTGGGACAAACATCTGAAGAGAAAGGAATATTTGGGAAGTGAAGAAATAAGTAAGTACATGGTTAAATTAAAATGAGATTTGGATTTCTATAGCATTAGTTAATTTATAAGAACAATCTTGTCCAGGAATGGAGTACACCTAATGAGGGCTGGTAAAATGTATATGTACTTGGAATATTGTGAATCTAATAAGAGGGCTTTTTGAAAAACTGAAACTGAAAATGGAGATCTATAATTATCTGCAACATGCATCTGTCAAGTTATATGCCACAGAGTAGCAGGTTCAACATCAAAGGAATAACATTAGAAAGAACAAATAATTTATCAGATGATATTCAAGAGGAGAGCAAACAATAAAAACATAACCTCAGTTATTTATAGATTAAAAAGACAAAGTCTGTATAATAAAACAGTGATCTAATTAAAAGAAGCAAACTGAACCCCAAAGATGAGAGACATGGTAGGTTGGAACTCATGCTATAATAAGGCAGGAAGAGAGTCATTGATTGAAAAATTCAAAATATCCTGAGTTGAAAGGAAATTTAGAGATAAACTGATGAAAATCCTTATTTTACAGATGAAGAAACTAAGGCCCAAATACATGGAATTGCTTAGCAAGGGTCTTATAAAGCAGAACCAGAATTCAAAATCCTAGTTTCTGCACTATTTTTCTCTACATTTTGTTTCTTCTTTTCTATATAGAACTAAAAAGAACATAAAAATAAAATAGCAAAAGAGTAGCATGAAAAATAAGAAGTCATATTCATGTGAGTCTTTATTAGGAACTGCAAGAGGGAGAAATGGATCAATAGGAGAAAGAAATGTAATATCATAATAGTGTATCTGAAGAGAATAAATAAGGAATTTATGAAATAACACAAGCCTGGCAAAGAGTTACAGTATTGTAATGATGAGGGATTTCAGTCACCTGGATATCTGCTGAAAGTCTTTATTTTATCTCATAAGTAAATCAGCTGATGAATTTATATTTTTCCTTAGGATGTTTTTAACTTCAAATGATTCAGGAAGAAAAAAATGGTAAATGCCATTTTGATCTGATTCTGATCTAAGAGCAGGAAGTGGTTACTGAAGTTACTGAAATTAACAGAACATTTTGGGGAAAATGTTATCTAAAGATACTGATGAACTGATGGGATACTTAGGGAATTCACTGATCAGTGGTAAATTCTAAAAATACATAAATAGAAGATTTCAGGATGGTGAAGTAGTTAAGGATGTCTATAAACGGATTGAATATTTCTAAAAGAAAATTCTCAAGAATGATTAAGCTTAGAAGCTGAGGTTGGCAACAAATAGTAAAGAGACACAAACACATACACAAATATCCACGCCAAAACTGCTTTTAGATATGTTGGGAATAAAAGAAACATAAAAAGAAGGGATAGAATTGATACCCAAAATATATTCTGATAATAAAAGAATATTCAAAAAAATATAATTAGTCAAATTTGTTCTTTATTTTCTTTTAAAGGAAAATAATTTTGGACTGGAAAAGAAAGAAAGTAATGGTTGACAAACCAAACCAAAGATCAATTGGTTGGTTGGATGTTGTCCCTTGAACTCAAAGAAGACCAAAATGACATCATTGTGTTAGGGATGAATGTGTAGTAACTATGTCCAGGTGTGGCTGATCAGGCCAATACAAGCTTGGAATTCTCTGATATAGGTCAGGAACAAATAGTCATTACAAGCATTTGCAAAGGAGATGTCTCTAAATTTGGGCATCTTGTGTTTCTTCTGAGCTACTGCAATTCTGCTTTACTCATAGAGTACAGCACTTTCTTTGATACGAGCCTGCCATGGTGGGTAGTTCTGTGCCAGTATCTTCCATAACTCATAATTGATTCCAAAGTTCTTCAGAGAGATCTTAAGAGTGTTCTTGTATCACTTCTTCTGACCTCTGGATAAGTGCTTGTCTTCTGTGAATTCTCTGAAAAATGGTCTTTCAGGCAAACATATTTGTCATTTGAATAATATGGCCAGTGGAATTGTGCTCTCTGCAGTCAAGTTGAATACTTGGCAAGTGAGTTTGAGAGAAGACCTCAGTGTTTGGTATCATCCTCTTAAGTGATCTTCAGAATCTTCCTAAAATAATTCAAATGTAATTGATTCAGTTTCCTGGCAGTGACTGGTATACTGTCCAGGATTTACAGACATACAACAATGGGGTAAGCTAATGGCTCTGTGTGGACCTTCAGTTTGATAGTCAGCCTAATACCTCTTCTCTCCCACACTTTCCTTCAGAGACTCCTAAACACTGAGCTAGTCCTGGCAATGTATGTACCAACCTCAATATCTATGTGTACAACCCTGGAAAGAATACTGTCGAGTTATGTGAACCTAACCATTGTATTCAAAATTTCTCTGCATATGGATAATGCTGTACTGACTAGTGAGGACTTCTGTTTTTTTGGTGTTAATAAAAAACAAAGAATCAATCCACACTCTGTTGCATCTCATCCTCAGTGGCTGCATTGATTATATAATCATCTGAGAACAAAAATTGCATATCATCTCTCCTTCCACTTTAATCTTGACTCGTAGCCTTTTCAAATTAAATGATTTACTAATCAGTGTAGTATGTGACCTTAATGCCATTTCTATCCACATTGAAAGTGTTTGACAAAAATGCTGAAAACATCATGCTACAAAGTGTGGGAGCATGCACAGACCCTTCTTTACTCTATTGGTCACTGGGAAAATTAAGAGAATTATCTCTTATCCAGAACCTGTGCAGGCATGCCATCATAGAACTTGGTGTACAATACTAATGGACTTCTCTGGCAACAAAATTTTACCATGTTATTCCAAAAGATCTCATAACTAGGCAGTTTCAAATGCCTTAGTCAGATAGAGGAAAATTGCCTACAGACCACTGTCCTGCTCATGGCATTGTTCCAAAGTTGTCAGACTGCAAACACCATATCAAACACTCCTTGGCCTTTTCTATTGCCTCACTGATTCAGAAGGAGGAGGAAGAAGAAGAGGAGGAGGAAGAACAGAGGAAGAAGGAGGAAGAAAAGAAAGAAAAAAGATTATAATCTTCAATATTTGAAAGAATGACATGTTTAAGAAACATCAATCTTATTCTTCTTGATCCCAAAGGGCAGAAAGAGAAAATAGCTAAAACTTGGAAAGAAGATTTATAAGTTTTATTTTAAAAATTCCAACAATGAGGTATTGGCTTTTGAAATTGTAGTAATTTACTCTTAATTGGATGACTAATTTTTAAGGATGATCTAGAATAGATTCTTGTTCAGGTATATATTACATTCTATAATTCTGTGGATGTACTCTTTCCATATTCTTGTCTTTTCAAATTCTCTTTCTTTAAGGGTCAGCTCAGATTCAATTTCCTCTATGGTGCACTTCCTTTCAGCCAAAAATTAAACTTTACCTACAATAATTTGTGTCTTCTTTGCTCTTAGCATTATTTCCTTTTATAATATACCTTCACTGATTCAGATCATTGAGTCTATAAATTTTAATTTTGAAATGTTGCATAGGACACTGAATGGTTAAATGATTTGCCTAGGATCAATTACAAATAGGTGTCAGAAACAGAAATTACACTCATGTCTTTCTGATTCTAAGCCTAGCCCTCCATCTATACTGAAATGTATCATGTCATACTTATTTGATATATTACATATATCTCTTACACATCAATTAAAATATTAGTTCTTTAAGATCATGGACTGGATCATTTTTTTAAACATTCTTCAGAATTAACACAATGTCATGCATATACAAGGTGGTTATTTAATGTCTTGTATTTAATAGTATGGTAGTCTTTTCCTCTGGTTACTCAATTTTTTTTATTTATGTTTTATCTTAATCACCACAACTCTTCTGTCTTTTATTTTATGCAGAATTCAAAATTCTGAAGAAGGCTAAAAAGATCTTAAACATTCAATTTTACATGTTTGAGTTTTAATAATGATTTTCTTCAACACTGAGAAGAATACAAATAACTTTGTAAATTCAAGCTAAAAAAAGTCATACAAATGTTGGAAGCACATGGATAAAGTAATATAAGAAGTTAAGGGACAGAATAGAAATAGGAATAGAGGTGACATCTGTGAATACACTGGTATCATGTTGGAATCCTTACTAACTGCTAACTAATTAGAGTTGATCTAATCTTACAAGAAGATGTTTTGGCCAGAACCTGAAACAAGGTACTAAGTAGAACTAATTAAGACAAGGCTTGTGTTCACACCTTTACTCATTGGAGTCCACAAGTATGCTAGCTTCACAAAGTACACTTTCTAACTTCAAGGGAGTCCACACCTCCCTCAAAGCTCATTGGGCCAGAGAGCACTATGGGAGAAAACCCATAATCCCATTCTCTCAGAAGAGGCAGATAAAAGGCCAGCGATGAGGGATCTATGGCAGAATACATTTTTTCCTCTTGGCTGGCTGATCGCGCTGGACTCGAGAGGAACGACTCTGGTGCAGAGAACACTTTGACGGATTTCAGTGGAGCTACACCAGAAGCCCTCTCTCCGCGGCAAGTTGGTGGCTGGGCTCCCCAGAAGGAGATAAGAGAGACCTTCCATCTCTGTCTTGGTTGGAGGCAGAAGGAGGCAGAAGAAAGCAGAGGCAGAGGCTGAAGGACAGAACCTTTAGATTTGGAGACATCCGAAGGGCTCCAAGCCTCTAAACCAGCCTTGCCTTGAGAAGAACAGGAACTCCAACATTTGAACTCATAACAGTATCAGGAGCTCTTAACATTTGTTCTTAATCTTAAGAAGTTAATTAGAGTACTGTTAGGTTAAAGTCACTCGTTTGTAGTCACATAATCAGAATTTGTGTCAGAGATGGGATTTGAACACAAGACTTCTGTGCTTCAATGTCATATATCTATCTGTCTTTAGATATATTTACTATACTGCTATAGTATAGCTAAAGTTGCAAGATACATAAAAGGTTAGAGGTGAAAAAAGAACTAAATTGGAGACTTTGATTAGAGACTACAAAAGCTTAAGATAACCAAATAACAAGAATGTAAGTAATTTTCCTTTTCCTTTAAGCAAAATAAATCATTCTCAAATGAAAACCTTCCTTCTTCTTCCTCTTCCTCTTACTTTGTGAGCCCCACTTCTGGAGCTACTTAGAAAGTATTTATTCTTGTGGAGAAACTGTCGCATCTGATCAGAATCTATGTGCTCTTCTACTAGATGCCTTCTACCTTTTCTCTTCTTCTGTAACCTAAAGCTAAATGAGTAATTGACCTACAGTAAGCTAAATAACTGATATTTAGCTAGTAGGAAATTCCTTCATGTGAGTGATAGAGATATTAAAAATAAATACAGCATTTTATGATGCCTTAGAAGTCTCTGATTATTTTCTGAAAATATTCCTTGTGGAATTATCAGAACCATATAGTATAGAAAGGACATAATAATATGTATCTTATTAGCTTCTTGAACTAGCTTCAATTTGGGACTTCATGGATTTCATGAGCAGAAGCTATATCTAGAAAGAGTAGATTACTATACATGAAATAATCTTACCAAATTTGGAAAAAGAATTGAAAATACTTTAGAAATAGTCATCATAAGCCATGCTGTATGTTATAGAATTATTTGAAAAGCTTTAAAAATTTTTTTTAAATTTTTTAAAGAGCTTAAGACATCAGTAGTTATGTCTCACATCTGGCCAAAGGGGTCTCTGCTTTGGATATTCATCTTTTATAAAAATCATAACTATCCTATCTTAAAAATTATTGGATAATTAGTTAATATACATTCAAATGTCCTGATGAGAAGAAATATTTCTCTTATTTTTCTTAATGGTAAGTGTTCCTCAGGTAAACAGATGTAGAAGCTAAAGCTAGAATAGAGTTAATGGTATAATAGTCAAACTCTAAAGTGAGAATTACATTGAGTCAGCATAAAATATGAGCTGTCTTAAAGTGAAGTCCAGAGTTTGGACCATTTTTCTTTCTCTCTTCCCAAGTCTAGAGTTTTCTTTTTATTCTACTCTCAAAATGAACTAACAGACAGGCCCTCCCATTTTCTTCAATTCCTGGCCTGTAGAATTTGCCACAGAATTGCTTTTCTTCTCTGAAATCCATCACGGGTTACTGAAGGAAATAAAAATATTGCCCTGGTCATTGTGAAGAGCAGAAAGCAGCATTTGAAAACCAAGACAGAGGTCAGCATTTGTTTGTGTTCGAGTTTGATGCCATCATTATGAGTGGCTTCCAATTGAACAGCCCTGTCTCTATTCAGTTTATAGCTTGGAACACAAAAGAAAACATTCTCTTTCTGGAATAGACCATCTGAGAAGAGAGAGAGGGTACCATTAACCCATTAGAAAAACCACTGGCACATCTTTGTGATAAAAGCAAAAAAATGTCAAAGAAAACACTGTATTGTGTATAACTGAAAGGTTTAGAAGTATCAAGTCTTGGTGACATGTATGATTTTAATCTGTTCTTCCATATCAACACATAAAGTAAACTTGGATTTTTGTGCAGATTTCCTAAAATTAGGGAATGTTATATCTCCCTAAAATATGTTTCTTGTACAAGATTATTTATTGAATATTAGCAATGTTTCCCACTCTCCCTCCCTCCCTCTGTTATCTGTGTCATATTTAAAGTCAATGAAATGCATCAGATTTGCAATGTCAGTTTTTTTTTTTTTCTTGAGACTTTAGTCAGGCCTATCATTCTGGTACCTGTTGTCAGATGATAGTGGTGATTTTGGTTATAGAGCATTAGGCTAAAAAATGAGGCAGGCTCAGTGAAGCATCATCAGAATTTAATGCATATTGTGGAATTTCATTTAGGTTTCTATCCAAATAATACAATTTTTAATGCTATAAAAGAGACATATACAACATATGTGAAGAATTAACAAAATATTTATATATCAACATATTTGTATATGAGAAATTAACAAAAGGTGCAAGACAAAAGAAAAGACAATATAAGATGGTCTAGTTTAAGAAAAATTATTATCAGTACCAATTATTCCAATTCAAGAGACATAGATTTCAAATTGAAAGGGACCTTAGATACCATCTAGTCATGAGACACACGGACAATAAATGGCAGTAATAGCATTATTCTAACTCTGACTCAAAACTTTTTGCTCTTTGCCTTTGGTGTGGTTACCTTATTTTGCTTTATCACTAATGCTTCACTGTATCATGAAGATAGTAAATCCTGAGAAGTTCTACTGAATTACAAATATTTCAAATTTGATTCTAGCAATAAGATTAGTTTGCCATCTGAGCACCAACTTAGTTTAATATCTAGAGATCCCTTGGAAGTGGATTAGCCACTCTGTGATAAATTCTTATTATGGAAAACCCATGAAATTCAGAATAATAAAAAAGTGACTTGTTTTACTAGTTCTATGATGACAATGGTGAAATAATATTTTTTTTTAAAAAAAAGACAGTGTTCCCTAGGAACCACAGTTTTTAGATCATCTATAAACAATTAAATTGCAAATTATCCGTGAGATTTTTTTCCAAATTAACAAATTGACATGACATAGAAAGTTCTGGACCATATTAATAGTGTCATTTTTACAATTAATGCAACTAGAAGAGAAAAATAAATTAATTAATGGATAAATTGTTTGCCTGTCTTTGGATAAATAAATGTATTGGTGAAGCTGATTTCACTATATGCCTAAATACAAGAATATCATTTAATGAGAAAGTTGATTTTACCTTGCACTGGACCTAATGATTACAATGAAGATTATTACAGATTATGTATCAGTGTCTGCTGCAGAGAATGAGAAGATGGAGGAAATCCATGAAGAAGATCCTCTTAATTATAAAAGCATGTAATTTATAGTTAGTGACTTCATCATAATGGACACAGAGATAATGATGTTTCAAAAGTATATTGAAGATATGTCCCAGATTTAATAAATGAAAGAGGCCAAAAACTTATAGAAACTATAAAACAAGAAAATCAACATTAAAAAACAAAACTGGGACCCTTTTACTGAACAATTAAAATTGGATTGGAAATCCTTGGATTATAAATTTAGTATTATTAATCCTGTATGATTGGCTTACATGCCATGAATACTTTCAGAAGAAAGTTGGAAAGTTCTAGACATAATAAGGACAAAAGAACATCTTTATAAATGAAATTCACCTATACATTTTAAATGGAAATAGAAAAATTCTATTTTTAGTAAGAAGGTTTTATCAGATATATTTGCTTTTGTTCAATTAGAATAAAAATCAATGTTGAGTAAGTAAAAAAGGATAATTGTAAGAAGATACTTCAAATAATTGCATCAGCTTCAACCTGACCAGTGGTAAGTGGAAAAAAGGTCAATGATACTCACCTTGATTATTAATGTTTCCTAAAAATGGAAAGTAGTCCCCATAATGAGAAGACCAATAATCCCATAAAATGTCTTAGTTAATAAACAATTGATCTCCTTGTCACTCATCGTGGTGTGGTTAAACAATACTGACTAAGAATGCATCACTATGGAGAAGGATGGAAATCAATTCATATCACTTTATAAAACAAAACAAAAAAACTGAAAGAACTCTACAGAAAGAACATGATCAGTATTATCAGTATAATTATATATAATCATAAATGAAATTGGTGAAACAAAAAATAGAAAAGATATCAAATAGTACAATATTTCAATAATAGTCTGTTTTCATCATTAGTGACAGGACAATCACTACATTTGATTTCTGTTCCTGATGTGCTATTTAAGAAAATGGAAATAATTTTAAAGTCACAAACAGTAGAAGGACCAGACCAAGCACAATAAATCAATGGTGGCAGTAATACAACCTATAAAGCATTAGACTTTACAAGATAACTCAAATACAAAAGAAAAGGATCACAGAAGACCATAGTCACTTAAAAAGTAAGTTATTTTGAGGGGCAACTAAATGGTGCAGTGAATAGAGTACTAGCCCTAATGTCAGGATGACTTGAATTCATATACCCAGGCTCAGACACTTGATACTTATTAGCTCTGTGACTATGGGCTTAACCCTTACTGTCTTGCCAAAAAAAAAAAAAAAAGTTATTGTGAGAATCCAAATGACTACACATTCCTATCTCATCCTTAAAAATAATTTGTTAAAATGATCTACATATTTATATTGACCATATAGTAGATGAAACTATGAGAAGATTAGTTATGCTTCTACATAGTAGTTTCCATATTAGGCTAAATATTTATACCATCACAGTTAACTAGAAGGTGCAACATGAGATCCTCCATTGTTAATTTTTTTTTATTGATGACAAAAGTCACTTGACTCACAAAAGAAAAATGAAAACTTTAAAGGCTTTCATTCAACATATTATATCTATCTATAAATATATGCATACATACATACATATATAGATATCTTAAGTATATTAAAAACACAAGATTATCAGATATATGAAACTTTAGAGGTCAATATTGTCAACAACGTACTGATTAGGATCATAAAGCATTGCACAAAGCAGGAAATTGTATGTTTTCCAAATATGTGTGTTCACCACTTTCATTGAGAAAATCTTATATAAAATCCAAATAAAAGTATTTCCTACTGATGTTAGGGTGTTCTGGATGCTTCTATTTGCAAATGATATTGTATGAATTTCACATAACCCTAGAACATTATGGAAACATTATTTATCAATGAAATCCAGAATTATTTAAGGGATTTATCTAACAATCCATGTAAGAAAAACCTGCCGGAAAAAATACTGGCCAAACTATAACATTCAGTTGAATATCCAGTCTATTGAATGATTAAACCAGGTCATAAATCTGGAATAGCTATGAAAATGGAAAATCTGTTGGGCTTAGATAAAGTAGCAGGAAGAGAATAAACTAGATTGCATTTGGGGAAATGCTTTCAATAAGTATTTCTACAATTCAGATATGTACATATAGATATATATACCCACATACACATAAAAATGTATATATGTATGTGTGTGTGTATATATATATACATATATATATATATCCATACGTGTGGGTGTATTTGTTTTTGTTCAGTCATTTCAATGATGTCCAATTCTTCATGGCCGCATTCAGGGTTTTCTTGGCAAATATATTAGAATGCTTTTCCATTTCCTTCTCCAGTTTATTTTATACATGAGAAACTGAGGCAAACAGGATTAAATGACTTGCTTAAGATAACATAGCAAGTAGTCTGAGGCCAGATTTGAACACAAGGAGATGAATTTTGCTGACTTCAGGCCCAGAATTCTATCTACAATGTCACCAAACTAGTGCTACTGCTATTGTTCTTCCTCTTCCTGCTCCTCTTACTCATTCACACATCCACTCACTCCCCCCCACACACAATATTTTCACAATCTTAAAAAAAGTACATATTGACTGAATAAAAAAGTAATGGAGAGGGAGATCAAAAGATAATTAAATGGGAAGAGTAATTGTGTACTACTCCCACAATGTTTTTTTTTTTTTTAAATGGAGGAAATTTGAATTTGAAAAAGATCTAACAAAGAATATAAGAAAATGACAAAACTCATGCACAATATGAATTCCTGGATTGGTTTCAATAGGCTTTTGTGGACCAAATACTGTTGAGATCACAACATTGAGATAGAGAAGTAAAAATAACCATCAAAAAAAATCTTATAAATTACTTATCTAATTAAAAATAAGTAAAATAAAAAAATAAGTACAAGATTTAACAGAAAAAGAAAACCTAATACAATATGATGCTATTTTATATAACTTTTGTGGAAATATTTTGTATAAGTTCACATGGGCCTTTTCAAATGGGAGATGAATTGGGGAGAAAGAGGGAGAATGTAGAACTAAACATTTTATAAATATAAAAAAAATTGTTTTACATGTAACTGGAAAAATAAAATTGGTTTTAGAAAATAATATAGAGATATCTTTTATATATGCAGAACTTTCTAACTTTGATTAATCATATTTAAGATATCATTTTTGTTTTTGTTTTTTGTTTTTCTCTTGTAGTACATGGAATCTTAGTTCCATCTTCTAGATTCTTAATACAATTTGTTCTCTAGCTGATCTTTCTGCTTTAATTTTGGGAGCATCAAATTGTGTTAACCTTAGACTTCATAATTATATCATTTTTTGATATATTAGGGGTCATATTTATCTTTTGGTTAAAGCAATTCTTTCTGGTGAAACTGATGGAACAAAAATTTCTGTTTTTTGTTCTCTTTTGTCATTCAAATGAAGGGGAGCAGCTCATCAAATAGGATGATTGAAGAGTCAAGAAAGATTTGTAAATGACTTCTCTTAACTTCTCCTTTCTAAGAAATAATGTAGCTCTCATTTATATGGTTTAACAAATTTAGTAACATGTACATAGCCATGATATCTGTAGATACTGGTGGTTTCCTCTTTGATATGATGGAAAACCTAGGCAGTGGGAGGTCCATATTGCTTGGAGGAATATTCTTTAAACTCAAGTGCTGTGCCCAGATCCATTTAATTAGGCTTTCCCTGACTGAGTAGTTCTGCAAAGATTCTGTCTTCTCAAAGGCAACATCTCTTTTGCAAATTGCTCACATTTTACAGCAGCCTGCATGCTGCCAAGATATATGGATTTCTTAACTATTTACCACAGAGATAACTAAAGAAGTATGTGGAAGAATTTAAAAGTGTATACAAGTCCTACCTGTGCTCTCCTTTGACACTATGGTCTCCTTCTGGATGGAGAAGTCTTTAGGTAAATTTTCAGGTGCGAGAGTGCCACCATGTGGCTCCTCTCCCACACCCATAAAATCTGCTAGGGCAGTGTGGAAGGCATTAGATAATGTAAATTTTGAAAGGAAAAAACAAAACCTTCTTGCATCCTCCTGTCTATTTTGGAAGTACCTTTAATCATTGAAAACAGAAAACAGTACCATATGTGTACCTGTGTAGAAAGACTTATGGTTGTAAGAATAAATTAGTATGTAGGTGGCTAGAATCAGTTCCATACAACAAGATAAAGGCATTTTCACAAAATCCCAAGAAGAAAGTTACAAATATTCTGGTATTTTACAGATTCACATATATTTTCTTCATATGTGAATTTGATGAAGGGACAGATAAAAATGAGATTCTTAATGGCACAAAAAGTCATTGCTCTCTTGGAAAAATAGTTTATGAATCAAAATTGGTACTCCAGGATCTCTAACCCCCAGAAAGTGCTACCCTTTTTAAAGAATGGAAATCAAAATGCTAGAGCACTTATGTAGGTTTTATATAGTTCATATTTTTAAATGCAAATGCACAAAAGATTAATTTTATAAATCTGTAAAACACATGGAGAGTGGGAAATCTCTCTGTCCAATGCAGAGTACAGCTTTTCTATGATTTAGTTGATAACCCCTAGGCAATTGCCTGTCACAAAGAGGTTAAGTGACTTTCACACATCCAGTAAGTTCTAAAGGTGAAATCTGAACCCAGATCCTCCTTACTCCAGGTCTGTCACTCTAGGTAACATTAGTAGTAAGTGATACTAGTAATTATATTGTATTGGATTTGCAATATCATTAATGTATATATTCCTTCAAGGTAATGAATCCACTCATACTTCCATAATGATGCATAATCCCATATGTCACAGGAATGAAACACAAGCCAGTACCTCCCTTCCCTCATCCTCAAGTTTCTTTAAACTGAACACTTGGGAAATGGAAATTGGGAAATCAGTTGCTGGGATTCCATTTATCTTACTAGACTAACCCACTTTTTTTTTTTCATCTATTACCCATCTATTTCTGTGCTGTTTGTATTTGAATGTAAGATCATTCATTGTCTATGGGGGACATTTCACAGTGCTACAGATCTCCTCTGATTCTGCAGCCCTCAATGTCTCCTCTTTGAAAACACTTTTATTGACTCAAGGATCTGTTAGTCAGAATTAGAACATATTCACATTATGGCAGATGTATGGTCATACATTTCAGTATTAAGTATCAAAAATTTATGTGGTATATTTATAAAAAAGTACATTTCCCTTGCTTTAAAACTGCCCCACTTAACATCTCTAGGTTTCATGAAGATCATACTAACAGCTGAAATGCCATCTAGGAATCAAGAATAAATCAACAAGTTCCTAATTACCCCCATGATTCTTCTTTGTTCATTAAATGGACAAAAATATCAATGTTCAAGTGTTTTGAGAGGTCAAATAGATACAGCCAATATTTCACATATGGACCAAATTACTAAGCCAGAATTTGTTAATTATCAAGATCTTTCAAAAAAAAACAATTGGTCCCTGGGAAGATATTGATTTGCTTTTAATTCATGAGTAACTAACTTTACATTATTATGTTGGTGGTGTATCAAAATAAATCTTGTCTTTAAAAACAATTTGCTGAGTCAATCATTAATGTTCAATGTAAGAGAAAACTGAAGGTAATTGAATGAAAGTGATATGAACATTTTGCAAAGTGAAAAAGAGAGAGAGAGAGAGAGAGAGAGAGAGAGAGAGAGAGAGAGAGAGAGATATCTTTTAACTCAGAAGAGATATATGCCAGTCTAGTACCTTAGAAAGAGAGGGAAAGGTAAGCACCATTGTTATCTCTAGAACAAGGATTCTTAACCGTTTTTTGCTTCATGGACTCTTTTGAAGCCAGATAAAACCTATTGACTACTTCTCAGAATAATGCTTTACTTTTAATTCACAATTAAAGGAAATGCTAAATTTCAATGAAAAGTTAGTGAAAATAAAGATGTAATTCCCCTCCTCCCCCCAAGTATAGTCATGGAGCTTCTGAAATCTATCACAGAACTTTTAGGGCTAGATGGATTCCATTTTGAGACATGCTATCCTAGAAGAAGAAACCTGCTAAAGGAGATCTTACTCTCAATGAAAACTTTTACATCAAGAGGAGGGAGGCTTCTTAATCATTTTAGAAAGAAACCCTGAACCAAAAACTAAGAACTTTAAAATTATCAGTGGGACACAACGCAAATATAAGTTTTATGGAGAATCATTTCAAGAAAATTCATTAAAAAGTGTAACAAGATTAGCCTTATATTTCATTTTTTGCTTTCTTTTCTTTTGCTCTACATTTATTTATTTTTGTTGTTCTGTCATTTTTTTTTCAACTGGATTTCAAATGCAATCCCATTTGGAGTTTTTCTGGTAAAGATACTAGAGTGGTTTGCTATTTCCTTTTTTAGCTCATTTTATAGATGAGAAAACTAAAGCAAACAGAGTTCAATGATTTACCCAGAGTCACAAAGCTAGTAAGCATCTGAGGGCAGATTTGAATCTAGGAAAAGGAGCTTTCCTGATGCCAGACCCGGTGCTGTATCCATTGTGATACCTGGCTGCCCTTATTTTGTATAGTGACATATATATATATATGCTTATATTTTCAAATAAATGAAATGAAATCCATGTGTGAATTCCAGTAATAATACCTGAAATTTGTATCACTTTATAAACTTATAAAGTCCTTTATGTACATTACTCAAAGGATTCTCATATCAATTATTGAAGTAATATAGCTATTATCTTCATTTTATCCCTAAGGAAACTGAAATTCAGAAGGAAGAATTTTGTTTTGTTTTAAAGACTAAATCTTTCTATCTGACACAGACTAGAAGCACAGGGAACTCTTGGTACCCTTTGACCTAGTAACCACTTTGACCCGATCAGTTTTCTTATGTGGATTGATTTGCGCCTTTGACTCAGGCAACTTGGTGGTCCCCCATCCCTTGGGTCTCACAATATTAATGTCAAACTTTGCACAGGCACTAGATGAACTTGAACCACTACAGCCTACAAGTTATGAGTTCAAAAGATAAGCTAACTTTAAATCACAGCCCCTGGTGACAGGGAACTTATGTGTATACCATGATTACTGGCATTAAATAACTTTCTCATGATGATATGCTAGTATTATAGGCAGGATTTGAATCCAGGTCTCTACTGTTTTTGTACAGCTAACTTTCTGTGAAATCACCTTGCATATAAATTTAGAGAAATAGCTTATGTAGATATATAAAAAATATATGTGTATGGAAATGCATATAAATTCATATGCAATATTTATTTACATATACATATACATATACATATACATATACATATACATATACATATACATATACATATACATATACATATACATATACATACCCATGATCCCAGGAACATTTCTATATTCTCAGTGAGGGTCTGGATTCTGGAATTTATTCTAGTCTTAAGATAATTCAAGATATTGACCTCTATCCTAATTTTACTCCAGCTATTATGCAGCCAAGCTAATGGACCCAGAAGTGACAGCCAATGCTCTGGAGGTAGGCCTGATGGCTGCTGTTCACCTCTGACTTTTAGCTTAAGCAGGACCTTCATCATGACTCATGAAAGAATAATATGCAAACTTTGAATGGTAGTGGATGCATAATCATTCCTACAGCAATTTTATTTTTCATCACTATAACTTAAATATGTAAGTGTTTTAATACAGAATCAGAGAATCATTATCCTAGGTTTATTAGAAAGATAGTGATTTATGGTTAAGTATGGCTGAAAGATTTTAATTATTTTATTAATACTTTAGATCAGTTTAGGAACTTTGGTTTAAAACACTCAGATAATATTTAAGAAGGAAAAGTCCTCCTCTTTTTTGCCATTAAAAAAAAAAATATTGCCCCTTCCTTCCTCAGTTCCAGACCCTTAGAAAGAAACTGTGTTATTTAAATTAAATTTAGTAAGTATCTTGCCAACAACATTCAATTAATCAACATTACCCTGATACAACCAGAAGGTTGGCCAACTGCTAATATATTTTTTTCAGCAACAAAAGACAAAAGAATTAATAGCAATAGTAATGAAGTAGGAATGGCTCACATTTATATAGCTCCTTAAGTTTTTTTTTTTTTAAGCTTTCTTCATTCCCATTTTATTAATGAGAAGACAGATCTAGAGAGTTAAGATGATTTGTCCATGGTTACATGGCATAGCAACAGAGAAACAGTAATCTATGTCAGTATAGAAAATACCCACACTAATGACATTAAAAATCCTTGAACTATTGAGATAAGAAAATCTTTTTATATTTTATTGTATCTTCTTAAGACACTGTCAGTGATTTCTGAAAAATAATATAAATTAGGAGAGGTGCCATAGGGACTGGAGAAGGATATATGGTGACCTTTTTAAAAAAAAATAATAGAATCTGAAAATTACAAATGAGTGAGCTTGAATTTGATATCTGGAAAAATTCTTGGATTTATTATATTATGTATATCTAGAGATTCCAGGACATATTATTTAGTGAGCATGTAGAAAATGAAGTAAAAACACACTGAGCCAGTATGTCTTCATCAAGAGCAGGTCATGCTAAATATTTCTTCACTCAATAATCACTCAGTCCACAAGCCTATATACACCAAATCCTATGCAAAACATTATGGATACAAAGAAAAGCATAAAGAACCTCTGATTTGAAGCAACTCCCAATTCTAATGTGGGAGATAATATGCAGTTAATTATATATGAACAAAGTATAGACTGGATAGACTTGAGATTTTGTCAGTTATTACTCTGATAGATCAAGAGTATGCTACTAGTATAATTTGTCTCGATTTTACCAAAGTAATTGATGTTGTCTATCATGATACTTTTGTGGATAACATGGGGTTGTATAAGCTAGATCATAATACTGTTATATGAATTTAGAACTGGTTGAAGGTCAAGAACTAATTGAATGGTTTGATGTTGAAATTATAAGGAGAACAGCAATGGAGCACACCAAAATTCTGGGCTTAATCCTGTGTTATTTAACAGTTTTATCAGGGACTAATATAAAGGCATAGTTTATATACTTAACTTTATTGATGACTTAAAGCTTGGAGCAACAGCTTACATACTGGAGAAAGGAATTAGGATCTGTATAGAACCTTACATGTTAGAATATTGGGTCAAATATAATAAGGAAATATAATAGAAGTAGAGGCAAAATTTTTCATTTGGTATTTAAAAGAATCAACTTCATAAGCACAAGATGAAAGAAGAATGGCTCAATACTATTTAAACTGAAAAAAAAAAAAATGGTAAAGTTTGTGGATGACAAACTGAATGTGAGTCTACAGTGTGATATACTCAGATTTTTCCCAGATGTGTGACTTTAAGCAAGTCACTTAAATACTATTTGCTTCTCTTTCCTCAGCTATAAATGGGAGTAACAATGGCATCTATCTCTTAGGGTTAGTATGAGGATAAAATAAGAACATATTTGTAAAATACTTTGCAAAACTTAAAAGTATTCCATAAGTATCAGTTATCATTATTTCATAGTATTGCTATTATTAAATGGCAGACAAAGTAGCTATATTAAGAGACACATAGTGTCTAGCAGATCAATCAATAAGGATTTATTAAGAGCCTGATATTATTAAGATCAGGCATTGTGCTAAGTGCTAAGGACACAAAAAAAGACAAATGAAAGTCTCTGCCCTCAAGAGGTTTCTAATCTCTTTGATTAATTATATAAGCTATGGATTATAGATAGTTACTCCATCCTGCTCAGATCACATATGAAATTGGCTTACTGTGTTCCAGGAGCTGCATTTTAGGAAGAACACTAGTAAGCTGGAGGGAGTTCAGAGAAAGATGATTGAGATTGTGAAATGTCACAAGGTCAAATTGAAGGAACTGGGCATTTAGCCTAGAGAAGATAAAATTAAGGGGAGACAGGATAGCTATCCTCAATGACTTGAAGAGCTGTCATGTGGAAGAAGAAGTATCCTGATTTTGCTTGGTTTCAGAAAGTAGAATTCATAGGAATAGGTAGGAGAATCTGATGAATAGGTTTAGTCCTGGTTTAAAAGGAAAACAATTAGAGCTGACCCACAGGCGAATAAGCTGTTCTAGCACTTAGTGGGCTCCACCTTTCTAGGAGCCTTCAAGTAAAGGCTGGATGATCACTTGTCATGTATGCTGTTGAGGAAATTATAAGGCCTCTATTGCCCTTTTCACCCCTGAGATTCTATAAACTTGCTTATATTTTGCTTGAGAAAATATTTCCCCTATATGAAGTGTCAAGGTTCAACAACCAAGCTATATCTTATTTATAAACAGGACTATAATAATATCCAAGGTAACAACTACAACAATGATAACAATAATAATAATGTTTTTGTCATATTTGTTGAATTGTTTCTTTTTATATCTGAACACCTAGATCTTGCATAGCCATTATAATCTAGATAATTCAGTCCTAATCTATTGTGTTTACATTCAAATCATAAACCTGGAGGTCTCAATTGGTCACACATCTTACACACAGGACTGCTGACATTACTGTACCATAATCTGAAGTAACTGCACACTTATTTTCTTAAAAACTACCAAGGATAGAAAATGAAACACACTTCCTTCCTTTTGGCAAAGGGGCCTGGGAAGACAGGATAGAATTCCGTTTACTGTGGTGGAGGT
The DNA here is from genome assembly GCF_016432865.1 of Antechinus flavipes. Taxonomy (NCBI): domain Eukaryota; kingdom Metazoa; phylum Chordata; class Mammalia; order Dasyuromorphia; family Dasyuridae; genus Antechinus; species Antechinus flavipes. The sequence continues at coordinate 428,930,742 of NC_067400.1, forward strand.
CAGGTATATCTGAACTCCAGTTCAGAGTTATAACCAAGAAATATGTCTGCTGCAAACAATGAATCTCATTAAAAAAAAAAAAAAAAAAAACCTAGTGAAGGAGCCTCTTCAAAGCCTGCTTTCTAGTGGTTTATAGTCTTCAAAATCCCCTTTACATCATTTAATCTTTTGTGCCTCAACTTTTTTACCGGTAAAAAAATAACATCATTTTATCTAACTTTTCTGTCTCCCAAATGTGAAGATAAAATGAAGTAATTAAAAGACAGAAAGGTGATATAGTAGTTAAAAACATAGAATTGAAGTCAAGAAATCTTGAGTTTGAATTTTTCTTTAAGTACTTCTCAACTCTGAAATCATGGGCAAGTAACTTAATCTGCCTCAGCCTATTCTCATCAATAAAATGTGGATAATAATAGTGCCCAGCTCACAGGGGTTTTGTGAAGACCAAATCAGATGATACATGTAAATTGTTTTGCAAACTTTAAAGTGCTACTAAAATACTATTTTATTATTTATTAATATGTCCCTTGATGTGAGATATTTGACATCAGTGATCTCTAAGTTGCCTTTCAAGTCTAAATCCTATCCATATCAAAGCTTTTTCCTAACATTTATAAGATCATACAAGTGTAAAGGATGGTAATAGTGATGAAAAATCCAAAGCTGTTGGTTTTACTTTTGGACTTCATGAGTGAATGACCAGGATTCCATTTTCCTCTTTAAAAGACCGAAGATAAAAATTGGCAGATAAAACTAAAGTTCTCTGGGCAATCAAATGCTACACCACATGGCCCGTACAAAACAGGCCTCATTTGATATAACCTAGCTTTAAATAAGGCCTTTTGATAAATGTTTTCTTCCTCCCACTTCCTCTTAACTCTAACTCCCCTCAGTATTTTAGACTCCTACGGCATTCTTCTTACCTTTTGGTTAGCAGGTCATAAGCTCAGAATGAATTAGGAAGCTAAACATATTTCACCAATTAGCACCCTTGGAGCTCAAGCTGCTTTTTGGCAATATTCAAAAAGGATGATTTCAGCACCTTTCATGCCCAGCTTGTTTGATAATTCACATTCCCATGTCCTTGAATTTGGCAGGCAGTTCAGTGCTTGAGGCTCCTTCCTAGCTTTGTGATATAAGTGTGAGAAGCTTGAAGATGCTAAATAGGAACATTAGCTACATCTTAACTAGATATGTACATTGTTAGTTTTTGTCTCTGGTCCATTTTCTCTATTTTTAAGTTCAATTCCACTAAGAGCTTTCCTGAGGATTGAAATCAACTCCTTGTCATTCATCAAATCGGTTCTGCTTGTAAACTGACAGCTAGTAGTAGGACTAGTAAAAGGAGTCAAAAAGAGAGTAAAATAAATTTAATGTAGTAAGTCAGTTTCAGTTTCTTTCTCTGAAAAACAAGGAGTTTGCAGAAGATGATTTCTAAGTTCCTTTCTAGATGTAAACTTTATGATCTTTCAAATTTTCCTACCTTCTGAGCTTCAGGTTACCAGGTAGTGAAGTGGAAAGATAACTGGATCTAAAATCTGGAAGGCCTGAGTTCAGATCTGACCTCACATACTTATAAACTATCTGACCTTGAGCAAGCCTCAGTTTCTCCAACTATTAAATAGGGATAATAGTAAAACCCTTTTACAAAGTTGTTGTTAGGATCTGATAAGATATTTGTAAAGTCCTTAGCATGGATACCAGTGAATGATAATTACTATTTAAAGGCTTATTCTCTTTCCATCCCTTCCTAGTTAATCTTTTAATATATTGCTCAGAGGCTAGAACAATTGAATTATCAAAAAGACAGCTGAGGATTCTATCTTGCAATAAACATTGACTTGACATCAAAAAGACAGCTGAGGATTCTATCTTGCAATAAACATTGAGTTGACACATTCTGGACAACATGGACAACACTTGGGATTTAGTTCCTTTCTATATATGTAACAAGTTTAGTGCATAGTAACCATTAAGTCATTAAAAGTCTGCTCACCATTTTTAAATAGAACAATAATATTGCATTACATCGGTATACCATGACTTATTCAGCTATTCCCCAACTGAGGGGCATTTACTCAATTTCCAGTTTCTTGCACCTACAAAAAAAGCTGCTACAAACATTTTTGCACATAGGCATCCTTTTCCTTCTTTTGTGATCTCTTTGGGATATACTCCCAGTAGAGACACTGTTGGAACATAGAGTAGATGCAATACATTTTTAATCAATAGAAGGAATTTGAAGAAAGGATTCAGATTTAAATATAAGCTAAATAATATAATTCTAAAAAATGTATGAGCCAAAGAAAAATATAGGGATAGTAACAATTATAAAAGAATGTTTTGACATTGACATCCTAACAAAACTTGTTGATCACAGCCAAGAAGTACTTGGATTAAAATTCATACCTTTCAACACATTTATCAAGCCAAGAAAGAAACAAGTACTCAACAAATTAAATGTGCAACTAAAAAAGGCAGAAAAATATAACAAATCAAAAAACCTCAAATGAACACAAAAAATAAAAATTCTGAAAATCATAAATGCTAAAGTTAGAAAAATGGATAAATAATTTTAAGAGAAAAAACCCAAATTAATAGCTCAGAAGGAGACTACAGTGGTATCTTTGGTGACACTAGAGGAAGGATTTTGTTATATTTCCCATATCTATATTTGGGTCAAAGTTTTGGATCTCAGTCCCAGGGAGAGGAGGAGAATTAGTACACCAGAGCTAATGGACCCTGGTCACAATTCCAGGGTAGAAAAGAGTGCTTGTGGCTACTCACCCACCAGGATTCTCACAGTAATAGAACAAGACTAATAATAAGATAATTTTTTAAAAGTTAATAGACAGCAGTCACTGATATGATTTTTTTTGGAGAATCTTATAGATTTTAATAAAAAATTAATTGAAATAATCATTTCTATAAAATGCACTAATAATATATAAAATAAATTCACAAAATCACTCCCCTTTCTAGCTATTATTAATAAAACACAATAGGAAAAGATAGAAAAAAGTCTCAAATTACTAACAGAATATATAAAATATCTGTAAGTCTTCTCAATATATTACATTCAAAATTTATATGAATATAACTACTTAACATAAAAACCAAATGATTAAAGTAAATAATTAGTTATAATTACATTGAATAAAATAAAATGACAATGCTACCTAAATTAATTTACAGATTTAGTTTTATATAAAAACCCTAATGGGCTTATTTAGTAAATCTAGGCAAAATACTCAAATATTTAATTTTGTCTTTGATTCCAGTTGTCTCAGGAGTTCTCTAAAATGATGCCATTTTCAACTCATCATGACTACCCTTTTTCTCTAATTTAAGCCCAGTCTTTCTGAAAGTTCACTATAGTACATTTATCCAAAATGTGGGAGACTTTTTTTCACTTTCTCCCAACATGGTGAGATAACAGTGAGGTTCTTTGGCCAACCATCTGTCATACCTCTTTACATTTTGACAAACTTGTCTTTTCTTCTGGCCATATACATCTTTGATTTTATGCTCTACTTTTATTATTCTTTTGAGATTGTCATTGGTTACATGTTCACAAATAAGAGTATACACCTTTCATGGACCATTTCTTTGGCTTCTCTCTGATATTCATCTTTAGTTCTTCAAAGATAGTTGTATTTTTAGTTGCCATACGGAAACATTAGTAAAATGCTTGAATTGAAAATATAGGCTTTGCTATTATAGGAACATGGAAGATTATAAAACTGCTTGCAAGTTTTAGGGAGCAATTTATCCTGCTTTCCTATTCCTTTTTAACTCTTGACCCAGCTCACTTCCCTATTGAACTGTCTGTCCTAGATATTTAGATACAGACATCTGTTTTTCTCTGTCTCCATCTCTCTCTCTCTCCCTCTCCATATAAATGCACACATCCATACATACACACAAATACACGTTTTAATGTACAAGTTCTATAGAATATTCCTTTAGATGTATGTTAAAATCTTAGTAATAAAACATAGTGCTTGTAGAAGAGTTTGTAAGGCAATCTATATAACTATGCTTAATAATACAATTTAATTGGAGGAACAAAAGATCAAGAATCTGAAGAGAAATAATAAAAAATTCAGAATCAAGAGCTCCTCACAATATCAGATAATAAATTATATTATAAAGTAGTAATGATTAAAAATATTTGATACTGATTAAAAATAGGAAAAAAAGTTAAAAAGAAGGTAAATTGATCAATAGAAGAGTTTAGGTAAACAATAGCCAGACGCAATAAAACATAGGTGCATAGTGTTCAATAAGGTCATGGATACAAACTCCCAAGATGAGAATTCCCTATCTGATAGACAATTGGAGACACTAGAAAGCCATATGGAATACCTAGGTTTAGTCCAATGATTTCCAATATATACCACAATAAAATACAAATATATACATTACCTAAATGTGAAAAGTCATATAATAAAAAAAAAAAATAGAGAATGGAAAGAAGTATCTTTTCCAGCCAAGGAGTGAATTTTTAGATAAACAAAAGATAGTAACCATAAAAACTGAAGTGAACAGTTTTGATTACATAAAATTGAAAAGCTTTTGCATAAACAAGATAAATACATTTCGAAGGGAAACAACTAGGAAAAAACTTTATACCAAATTTCTCCAATAAAAAAACTAATATGTAAAATATACAGGTCATTCTAAAAGTCTTTGTGCAGTTTTAAACTATTAGAGCTTAACAGACAAGTATTTTACATAACATTATTTTATAAGTACATCAGAGAGTTGCAAAAAGAGAGTGTGAGGTTAGAGAAAGATCATATGTCCAAGAGGGAATATCAGAGAAGATAACACAGAGGTGGCTGTATTTGACCTGTTTTAAAGGAGAGGTAGAAATTTAGCATTCAGAGAAGGGAAGGATATCTAAATATACAAAATCATGTTAGCAAAGGTATTAACACCAAAAAGCCTATGAAGGACAGATTGATGGAGTCTATAGTAGTGCTATTAAATCTTAAAACTACACTAATACTTTTGGAATATCTTTCATAAGAAATTTTACAAATATATGAAAATATATATCAACTGAGATGAGAAGACAATTCTCAAATAGAGAAATATAAACTCTGAGCAACCATATAAAATATTTCTAATCATTAGATTCTGAGGTTTAATCTTGCACTCATCAGGTTAGTAAAGATGACAAAAGAGGAGCATGATAATTGTTGAATCTAGAGAAAATAGAAGCACTAATGTTTTGTTGCAAAAATGTTCAACAATGATGCAAAAGAATTTAGAACTAATCCTATGTAGATATAGATACAGATAAAGACTATAGAACTAAGGTGTGATTTTTATTGACTTAGGAAACTCCTAATGAGGCAACTATTCTGTGACTTATACAATCACTATATGTCAAGACAAGATTTGGAATGTAATCTTCCTGATTCCAAGGTATTTGGAACATCATGTTGTCTCTAACAGTATACATACATGTGTACATGCCTGACTATATATACAGATACATTTTTATTCCATGTTTGTTGGAGGCTATACCTATGCAGGTATTGTAGGGCGGGTGGCTGAGTAAACTAAATGTAGTTAGATATAAATGAGTACACTGTGTGTGTGTGTGTGTGTGTGTGTGTGTGTGTGTGTAAAATATATTGAATGAATAAGCCTTGACTATACAAGAAAAGAAAAGTTTGAGTGATAGATAAAAATATGAATCAGAAATATAATGATTCCAAAGTGAGCCTGCCACAGAATTCATAAATGGGAATGATCCATGCGGGTCTCAGTATCTTGTTTTTTTTTTTTTTTTTTTTTTTTTGCATAGAGCAATCATCGATCTTTATTAGTGTAATTAGTTCAAAGATTTGTGTCTAATCTGGTTCATTGTAATAATTCAATTCTACTAATATTTCTTTAGTTTCCATTGTATGCTGAGCACTTGGTAAAGTACTTGGAAACCTGGAAAATTTAAATAAGAATAATGATGTCAAATTTATTTCATTATTAAAGTTTTCTAAAACATTTTGTTCATAAAGACCATTTCAGTTAAATACTTTCGGTTTTTTTCTCCAGTTTACACATGAAGAAACTGAGTCTCTTGTTTCTCAGGGATTAAATGACTTGCCCACATTCATATAGTCATCAAGTAAAAGAAATACTTTTTTCTCTAATAGAAGTTACAGTAGAACAGGAATCAAACATAGAATAGACAATTATTTTAAATAATATTACTAATAAATATGGGGCAGCTAGGTGGTGCAAATGGATAGAACACCAGGCCTGGAGCCAGAAAGATCTGAGTTCACATCCAGTTTCAGACAGTTACAACAGTTAAGTTACTCTTGTAACTCTGGGTAAGTCAATTATTTACCTCAGCTCCCCATTTGTAAAATGGGTACACACAAGTGAAGGAAAGGCAAATCACTTCAGTATCTTTGCCAAGAAAACCCAATAGATAAAAATTTTACAGTTGGATACATCTGAATGATCGAGCAATAACAAACACTGATAAATATATCAGAGAATTTTTTTTTTTTTAAGGAATAAAAGACTACATGAGATTGCAGTGGAACAGTCATGTACAAGAAAGATTATCAGGGAAGGAATCACAAAAAAAGTTGAATTTGGCTTGGATGATAGGAATTTAGTTTAAATGAATAAGAATGTAGTGTCCAGAATAGGGGGATGAATTTACACCACTCAGAGAGAATTATTATGTGAATAAAGGAATGGAAGCCATAAAACTCAGCTTATGTTTGTAAAGGAAGTCTAGAGTACAGTAGAATATAATTTTTTTTTTAAATAGGGAAAGCATCTCTATTGAAATTCTAAAAATTTGGGGTTCACTTAGTCAGTAAAAAGAAGACTTTTAAAAGATACCTATCAGTTATCTTCAAGTAGATGATGAAATAGCAGGAATGGACCTGCTGAGGCATTAAATTATACCAAGGTTGACTGAGGTTATAAGGAGTTGCCCTGAGAAGTCCAGACCTGGGACAGAGACCAGAGGCCCAGCAACTAGAAAAGTAGGTAGGGCCTGACCTGACAATGGTATATACTTGCTATGTGATATAAATAGAGTCTATTAGAAAGCACAAATTTGACTCGGCCAAAGGAGTGAAGTGAGGATCAGAGTCCAGATGCTGAAGTAGGGGTCAAAACCAGGTGACACAAACATCATACATTCACATTCTAAGATCCAAACTCGGGATCAAAAGTCAAAGCAGGCATCAAAAGCAAGCAGGTTAAGGAGTGAAGTCAGAACTCTCAGACAACTCTAGTTCATAGGATTTAGAGCTGAAAGAGACCTAAAAGATCACTTAGTCCAGCCCCTTCAATTTTAACACTATTGAATTAATGGAGATTCCTAGTATCCACTTAAAGATGGTATCAGCCAATGACAGAATCGTTATAAAGGGGCTTGTTAAATGAAAATTTGGAAGAGACATGAGGAAAACTTCCTTGAGTTAGGTGATAAAGACATTTCTTTTTTTAGGTAGGTGTGAAAGATAAAATTAGCCAGTTAACTTTGAGACTTGGATTAGAAGAATCATCTTGCTCCTAAGATTCATTCTCTCATGATTATTTACTAATTTTAGCTCCTATGATTGCCTATAAACTCAGAACCAGTTATGTAATAAAGATTCATATATTTATAAGTATTATTTACATACTCATATAATTAAAACACATATTTCTGATTAAAAGATTCTAGTACTAGTTGGGGAAATGATCTTATTGAAAACAATGTAGAGACAAGCTGTAAAGTCATATACCTAGAGATAAAATCAACATAGATTAAAGACAAAGTGACATAGTAGATTGGCATCAGGAAGGCTGGAGTTAAAGTTTTATCTCTTACCATCTACTGACTAAACAACAGTAAGAAGGCAATCTCTCAGTGCCTTCAAGTAACTATTAACCCAGCTGGACAACAAAAACATATAAGTGGGTACAGGATAGAGTTAAAAGAAGCAATACAAAGTTCTGAAAAAAAAACAAAGTAATTTGAATGGAAGAGCACTAACAACTGGCTTCATGTAGAAGGTGGTGTTTTTGAGTTGAGTCTTGAATTAAAAGAGGGATTTTGTGAGGTGGAGATGAAGATATGCATTCTAAACATAAGAGGAAATAGTCAATGCAAAGAAATAGGCAAGGTAAATAGAATATCACATGTGAGAAAGAGAAAAAAGTCTGGTTTAATTGGATCATAGAATGCAAGAATGAGAATAATGCATAAAAAGCTGAAAAGATAGCCTGGAATCACGCCAAAAAGAGAACTTGTTATCTTAATCAAGAAGTAATAGGGAACAACTGGAATTTACAAAGAAAAGAAAACAGAGTCCAATTCAGGAAAAACACCTTGAAAATAGTGGGAGAATTACTGAAAGAGAATGTTCAAGTTGTAAAGCAAAACTGAGATATTTCCCCCAAAATTTCTCAGGTTGATATAGTCTGGTGATAGGAGAGGAAATTTTTTTCCAAGAGAATGTCTAAGGAAGAGGAGTCAAGGATGATTTCAAAGAAGAGAGCTAGAAATGGCTTGCTTGTCAATAGATTGCAACTATTTTTTTGTTTGCCATATTTGTGAAGAACATTGGGAAATTAGGATCTAAATTAAAGTTTGGGGGATGCTGTTAAAATAAAAAGGGAAATAATATGTACCAAAAGATCAGTAATCAGACTATCATAGAATCCTTGAGTTGTAAGGAAACTTAGAACTAAAGTTAGCCAAATGTGCCTACTTTTGGTTGTTTGGTTCTTTCCATTTACATTGTGAATTTCATTTTCTCATCTATTTTGTTGCTATCTATGTAGGTATTTGTTGCCTTCCCTTACTAGACTGTAAGTTTTTTGATAGCAGAAACTGTTCTAAATTTTAGCCTATACACATTAATTTTGTTTGCATAAAAACTCAATTTTATCCCCAGTATCTAATGTGGTATTTGGTACATGGTAAATATTTAATAAATGTTTGCTTGTTGACTTGACTGCCCCCCACCCCGGTCCCTCCATTATATTATTAATATTGGGGGGGGATGACTTTCTTTGCATTGTATCAATTCATGTAAGATTTTCCATGTTCTGCAATTTAAAAAAGCTAGAAAAAGAATAAATAAAACTCCCCCAAATAAATACCAAATTAGAAATTCTGAAAATCAAAGGAGAGATTAATAAAATTAAACTTAAAAATTATTGAACTAATTAATAAAATCAAGATTTGGTCTTTGAAAAAGCCAACAAAATAAATAAATATTTGATTAGTTTGATTTAAAAAAGGAACAATAAAACCAAATTACCAGTATCAAAAATGAAAAGAGTGAACTTACCACCAATGAAGAGGAAATTGAAGCAATAATTAGGAGCAATTTTGTCCAATGGTATGCCAATAAATCTGATAATCTAAGTGAAGTGGATGAATATTTACAAAAATATAGGTTGCCTAGATAAATGGAAGGAAAAATAAAATATTAAAAATCCCATTTTAGAAAAAGAAATTGAACACATTATCAATGAATTCCCTAAGAAAAAAATCTCCAAAGCCAGATGAATTTTCAAGTCAATTCTAACAAACATTTAGAGAACAATTAATTCAAATACAATGTAAATTATTTGAAAAAAAAAAAAGGTGAAGAGAAATCCTACCAAATTTTTTATGACACAGATATGGGGCTGATACCTAAACCGAGAAGGGACAAAACACAGAAAAAGAAAAATGTAGATCAATTTTCCTAAAGAAAATTGCTGCAAAAATCTTGAATAGAATATTAGCAAAGAGGTTACATGAACTTATCACTAAGATAATACATTCTGACCAAATGGGATTTATACCAGGAATGCAAGGCTAGTTCAAAATCAGGAAAACTATCAGTAAAATTAGCCCTATCAATAACTAAACTAAAAGAAATGATATGATTATCTCAGTAGATGAAGAAAAACATTTGACAAAATGTAATACCCATTCCTAAGAAAACCACTAGAGATCATAGGAATAAATGGAATTTTCCTTAAAATGATAGGTGGCATCTATCTAAAACTATTAGCAAACATTATATGTAACAGAGATAAGCTAGAAACCTTCCAATAAGATCAGGGGTGAAATACTATTATTCAACATTGTACTACAAATGTTAGGTTTAGCAATGAGGGACATAAGAGAAATTGAGGGAATTAAAGTACATAATGATGAAGCAAAACTATCATTCTTTGCAAATCATATGATGATATATTTAGAGAATCCTAGAGAATCATTCAAAAATCTACTTGAAACAATTAATAGCTTTAACAAAATTGCAAGATATAAAATAAATCTACATAAATCATTGATGTTTCTTTATATTACCAATAAAACCCATCATCAAAAAACAGGAAGAGAAATCCCATTTAAATGAATTGTAGGCAACATAAAACATTTGGAAATCTACTTGCCAAAACAAACCCAAGAACTAAATGAACAAAATTACAAAACATTTCACACAAATAAAGTTAAATCTAAACAGTTGAAAAAAAATTATTAATTCCTCATGAGTAAGTGAAGCTAAAATAAGAAAAAAAATGACAATTTAATCTAAATTAATCTACTTATTCATTGCCTTATCAAACTGCCAAAAAGATACTATATAGAATTAGAAATTCATCTGGAAGGACAAAATGTCAAAAATATCAAGAGAATTAATGGGGAAAAATGCAAAGGAAGGTACCCTAACCATATCAAATCTAAAACTCTATTATAAAGTGACAGTCATCAAAACCATTTGATACTACCTAAGAAATTGAGTAGTGGATCAATGGAATAGGTTACATGCACAAGACACAATAGTCAAAGACAATAGTAATCCAGTGTTTGATAAACCCAAAGATTCCAGCCTCTGGGATAAGAACTTACTATTTGATTTAAAAAAATTTCTGGGAAAATTGGAAAATAGTTTAGCAGAAACTAGGCATTGATCAACACTCACATCCTAAACCAAGGACAAAATGAGTTGATGATTTAGACATAAAGGTGATACTGTAAACAAATTAGGAGAACAAGGCATAGTCTACTTATCAGCTCTATGACAAAGGAAGGAATTCATAGCTAAACAAGAATTAGAGAACATTATGAAATGCAAAAGAATAATTTTGATTACATTAAATTAAAATGTTTTTGCACAAACAAAGCTAATGCAACCAAGATTATGAGGGAAGCAGAAAGTAAAATAATTTTATAGCCAGTGTTTCTGATAAAGTCCTCATTTCTAAAATATATAGAGAACTGATTCAAATTCATAAGAATACAAGTTATTCCTCAATTTATAAATGGTCAAAGGATATGAATAGATAATTTTCAGATGAGGAAAATAAAGACATCTCTAGTGATATGAAAAAAAAGTTCTAAATCACTATTGATTAAAGAAATACAAATTAAAACAACTCTGAGGTACCATTTCACACCTCTTAGATTGGCTAAGATGACAGGAAAAGATAATGATAAATGTTGGAGGAGATATGGGAAAACTGGAACACTAATACATTGTTGGCAGAGTTATGAAATGATCCATTCATTCTGAAAAGCAAGTTTTTATTGAAGCTTTTTATTTACAAAACATATACATGGATAATTTTTTAGCACTGACCCTGACAAAACCTTCTGTTCCAAATTATCCCTTCCTTCCCCCCATCCCCTCCCTTAGTTGACAGATAGTCCAGTATATATATTGCTATGTTGTGGTCCACACTCAGTTCCCACAATCCTTTCTCTGGATGTAGATGGCTCTCTTCATCACTGAACAATTGGAACTGTTTGAATAATCTTATTGTTGAGGAGAGTCACATCTATCAGAATTGATCATTGTATAGTCTTGTTGTTGCCATGTATAATGATCTGGTTCTGCTCATTTCACTTAGCATCAATTCATGTAAATCTCTCCAAGTCTTTCTTAAATCATCCTGCTAGTAGTTTATTACAGAACAATAATATTCCATAACATTCATATACCATAATTTATTCAACCATTCTCCAGTTGATGGGCATTCATTCAGTTTCTGAAAAGAAATTTGAAACAATGTGCAAAGGTCTATAAAACTGTGCATACCCTTTGATCCAGCAGTGTCACTATTGGGTTTGTATCCCAAAGGGATAATAAAAAAAGGGAAATGGGCCCACTTGTGCAAAAATGTGTGTGGCAGCCCGTTTTTGTAGTGGCAAGGAACTAGAAACTGACTGAATGTCCATCAGTTGGGGAATAGCTGAATAAATTATGGTATATGAATGTAACAGAATGTTATTGTTCAATAATAAATGATGAAAAGGCTGATTTCAGAAAATTGTGGAAAGCCTTACATGAATTGATACTGAGTGAAGTGAATAGAACCAATAGGACATTGTACACTGTAACAACAATATTATTTAATGATCAATGGTGATAGCCTTGGCTCTTCTCAAGTGATTCAAAACAATTCCAATAGATTATGATGGAAAATGCCAGTCACATCCAAAGGGAGATTATGGATCAAAACATAGTATTTTCATCTTTTTATTTGTTTGTTTTTCTTTCCCTAGATCTTTTCCCCCTTTTTTGTCTGAATGTTTCTTAAACAATATGACAAATATGGAAATATGTTTAAAAGGAATGCACAAATAAAACCTATGCCAGATTACTTGCTGTCTTAAGAAGGGGAAATTATGAGAGGGAGAAAGAAAAATTTAGATTGAAAAGTTTTATGAAAATGTCTGGTCAATACTATTTTTACATGTATTTGGAAAAATAAAATACTATCAAAAAGATTGTCCATGCTTTTAAGTGTTCATCATATTCACCATTTCTTACAGTACAGTAATGCTTCATTGTATTTATGGATTACAACTTGTTAACCATTCCCCCAGTCAATAGGCATCTATTTTGTTTCTTTGGTACCACAAGACGTTGCTATTTTGTTCAACGAAAATATTTTTGTCAAGGATCTTCTTGAGATATATGCAAATATGTGGAATCGTGGGGTCAAAGGACACTATGACCATATTGATTGGATCTTATATATTTGTTTACTGATTATAAAAAAAATTTATTTGAGAATTTCAATGAAAAGATTTTTCTTTATTACTTGAGTATTTCCTTTTTTAGCCCAGGTGCATGAATTTTGTTTGTACAAAAACTTTTCAATTTCATATATTCAAAATTATTTATTCTATTTTTTTGTAGTTTCCTTTAGCACTCTTTTGGTTAAAGAGTGCTACTCTTTAGCACTCTTTAGCTCTATGACAAGTACATGATATTCTTTAATTTAAAAAGTTACAGACTTTAATGTGATATTGAGGTATCGATTTTAATTTATTTTGTAATATAGTGTAAAATTTTGGTCTAAGCCTCATTTTCCATCCTTCCCAGCCTCAATAGTTATGATCAAGTAGATTTTCTATTTTTTTTATTACTAAAGCTTTTTATTTTCAAAATATATGCATGAATAATTTTTCAATATTGATCCTTGCATAACCTTGTGTTCCAAATGTCCCCTCCTTCCCCCCATTTCCCTCTAAATGACAAGTAATCCAATATGTTATACATGTTAAAATACATATTAAATCCAATATATGTAAATATATTTGTACAATTATCTTGCTGCACAAGAAAGATCATATCAAAAAGGAAAGAAAAGGAATAAAATATGCAAATGAACAACAACAAAAAGAGTGAGAATTTATGTTATAATCCACACTCAGTTCAGGCAATGGCTTCTCTGGGTATAGATAGATCTCTTCACCACAAAATCATTGAAACTGGCCTCAATCATCACATTGTTGGAAAGAGTCACACCCATCAGAATTGATCGTTGTATAATATTGTTGTTGCCATGGAAAATGTAGATTTTGGACTTCCGGTTAAGATGGCGGAGAGGAGGCTCACAGCTGCATAAGCTCCACGCTTTCTCTCACTATCCACTTCATTACAAGCCTCTGAATCAATGCTTGACTGAAAAAAAACCCACATATAGTTACCAAGAGAAGCCATCCTTGAGATCCGCCAAGAAAGGTCTGTCTTTACTGGAGGGCTGGGGCGGTTTTAGATTGAGCGCAGGAGGCAGGCAGCGGCAGTGAGAGCACGGGAGCAGACTGGAGAGGGGGTGGGGAGTGATCGCAGCCGTCTCTGCGGGGAGAGCTTCGCTACAGGTTTGAATACTTTGCTCCAGCAGCAAGTCAGCAGCCCAGCAGAGAAGCTAAAAACACCGGGGCTGAAGAATACAACCCCAAACAGCTGGAGTCTCTCGGGACCTGGCCGCCCTCCCCTTCCCCCCCACAGTGACTCAGCATGCTCTGGGATCTCAGAGCGCAGGCGCAACACAGTCCTGCTAGTGCCTCACTGCTGCCCCCTGCAGTCTGTAGAGGAAGCTCGATAACATACCCAACCCCTCCCCCAAAGAAAGACTCCAGTTTTTTCTGTTTTTCTTTGCTAGTCTGTCTCTGATTAATAGACAGAATGAGCAAGAAGCTGAAGAGGACTTTAACCCTTGACAGCTTCTACACAGATAGAGAGCAGACTCTAAATCCTGAGGAGACTAAAAACAGGCAGTCCGCAGGTGAATCCCCAAAGGAAGAGATCATCTGTTCCTCAGCACAGATGAACCTCATAGAAGTGATTAAAAAGGCTCTCACAAGGGAGCTAGAAGAAAAATGGGGAAAGCAGAGTGAGGCTTGGCAAAAGGAGAGGGAAGCTTGGGAAAAGGAGAGGGAGGCTTGGCAAAAGAGCCTGGAGAAAGTTAAAGAGAGAGTGGATAAAGAAGTAAAATCCTTGAAAAATAGGATTGGTGAACTGGAAAACAAAATTGGCAAAATGGAAAAAAATTCCACAGAACAAAAGAACTCAATTGGACAATTAGAAAAAGATTTTAAAAAAGTGAGTGAAGAGAATACTTCACTGAAAATCAGACTTGAACAAGTGGAATTGAATGACTCGAGGAGACAAGAAGAATCAGTCAAGCAAATCCAAAAAAATCAAACAATGGAGAAAAATGTGAAATACCTTCTGGGGAAGACAACAGACCTGGAAAACAGATCCAGGAGAGACAATCTGAGAATCATTGGACTTCCAGAAAAACATGATGAAAAAAAGAGCCTGGACACTATTTTCCAGGAAATTATCAAAGAGAACTGCCCAGAAGTCATAGGAACAGAGGAAAAAATAAACATTGAAAGGATTCATCGATCACCCACTGAAAGGGATCCTAAAATCAAAACACCAAGGAATATAGTGGCCAAATGCCAGAACCCTCAGATGAAGGAAAAAATATTGCAAGCGGCTAGAAAAACCCAATTCAAGTATCAAGGAGCCACAATAAGGATCACCCAGGATCTGGCAGCATCCACATTAAAAGATCGAAGGGCCTGGAATATGATATTCCGAAAGGCTAAGGAACTTGGTATGCAACCAAAAATAACTTACCCAGCGAGAATGAGCATCTTTTTCCAGGGAAGAAGATGGACATTCAATGAAGTAAGCGAATTTCATCTATTTCTGATGAAAAAACCAGAACTTAACAAAAAGTTTGATCTACAAATATAGAACTCAAGAGAAATCTAAAAAGGTAAAGATTAATCTTGGGAACTATATTTTGACTATATAGATGTATAAAGAATACATGTATACCTTGTTCTAGAAATTGATGTGGAAAGGACATTGTATCAGAAAAAGGGTAAAGTGGGCGTAGTACATCTCATGAAGAGGCATAGGAAACCTATTATATCTGAGAGAAAGAATGGAGGGGGATGAATATAGTGGGTATCTTACTGCCTTCAGAATTGGCTTTAAGTGAAAAATCTTAAGACATATTCAATCTATGGTGAAACTTCTTCCATCTCATTGAAAAGTGAGAAGGGAAAAGTGAAAAGGGAAGGAATAAGCTAAGCAGAAGGGAATACGAAAACGGGGAGGGAAAGGGGTAAGATAGGGGGAGGAACTCTACGGCGGGGGGAGGGATATTAAAAAGGGAGGGCTGTGAGAAGCAAGTGGTGCTCACAAGTTTAATACTGGGAAGGGGGGAAAGGGGAAAGAAGGGAGAAAAGCATAAACCGGGGTTAACAAGATGGCAAGTAATACAGAATTGGTCATTCTAACCATAAACGTGAACGGGGTAAACCCCCCCCCCCCATAAAGAGGAAGCGGTTAGCAGAATGGATTAAAAGCCAGAATCCTACAATATGTTGTTTACAGGAAACACACCTGAAGCGGGGAGATACATGCAGGTTAAAGGTAAAAGGTTGGAGCAAAATCTACTATGCTTCAGGTGAAGTCAAAAAAGCAGGGGTAGCCATCCTGATCTCAGATCAAGCTAAAGCAAAAATTGATCTAATTAAAAGAGATAAGGAAGGACACTATATCTTGCTAAAGGGTAGCATGGATAATGAAGCACTATCTATATTAAACATATATGCACCAAGTGGGGTAGCATCTAAATTCTTAAAAGAGAAACTAAGAGAGCTGCAAGAAGAAATAGACAGTAAAACTATAATAGTGGGAGATCTCAACCTTGCACTCTCAGAATTAGATAAATCAAACCACAAAATAAATAAGAAAGAAGTCAAAGAGGTAAATAGAATACTAGAAAAGTTAGATATGATAGATCTCTGGAGAAAATGTAATGGAGACAGAAAGGAATACACTTTCTTTTCAGCAGTTCATGGAACTTATACAAAAATTGACCATATATTAGGACATAAAAGCCTCAAACTCAAATGTAGTAAGGCAGAAATAGTAAATGCATCCTTTTCAGACCACGATTCAATGAAAATTACATTCAACAAAAAACCAGGGGGAAGTAGACCAAAAAATAATTGGAAACTAAATAATCTCATACTAAAGAATGATTGGGTGAAACAGCAAATCATAGACATAATTAATAACTTCACCCAAGAAAACGATAATAATGAGACATCATACCAAAATGTATGAGATGCAGCCAAAGTGGTAATAAGGGGAAATTTCATATCTCTAGAGGCCTATTTGTATAAAATAGAGAAAGAGAAGGTCAATGAATTGGGTTTGCAATTAAAAATGCTAGAAAAGGAACAAATTAAAAACCCCCAGTCAAACACTAAACTTGAAATTCTAAAAATAAAAGGTGAGATCAATAAAATTGAAAGTAAAAAAACTATTGAATTGATTAATAAAACTAAGAGTTGGTTCTATGAAAAAACCAACAAAATAGACAAACCCTTAGTAAATCTGATTAAAAAAAGGAAAGAGGAAAATCAAATTGTTAGTCTTAAAAATGAAAAGGGAGAACTCGCCACTAACGAAGAGGAAATTAGAGCAATAATTAGGAGTTACTTTGCCCAACTTTATGCCAATAAATTTGATAACTTAAATGAAATAGAAAAATACCTCCAAAAATACAGCTTGCCCAAACTAACAGAGGAAGAAGTAAATATCCTAAACAGTCCCATCTCAGAAAAAGAAATAGAACAAACTATCAATCAACTCCCTAAGAAAAAATCCCCAGGACCAGATGGATTTACATGTGAATTCTACCAAACATTTAAAGAACAATTAACTCCAATGTTATATAAACTATTTGAAAAAATAGGGATTGAAGGAGTCCTACCAAACTCCTTTTATGACACAGACATGGTACTGATACCTAAACCAGGTAGGCTGAAAACAGAGAAAGAAAATTATAGACCAATCTCCCTAATGAATATTGATGCTAAAATCTTAAATAAAATATTAGCAAAAAGATTACAGAAAATCATCCCCAGGATAATACACTATGACCAAGTAGGATTTATACCAGGAATGCAGGGCTGGTTCAATATTAGGAAAACTATTAGCATAATTGACTATATCAATAACCAAACAAACAAAAACCATATGATCATCTCAATAGATGCAGAAAAAGCATTTGATAAAATCCAACATCCATTCCTAATAAAAACACTTGAGAGCATAGGAATAAATGGACTTTTCCTTAAAATAGTCAGGAGCATATATTTAAAACCATCAGTAAACATCATATGCAATGGGGAAAAACTGGAACCTTTCCCAGTAAGATCTGGAGTGAAGCAAGGTTGCCCACTATCACCATTATTATTTAATATCGTATTAGAAACACTAGCCTCGGCAATAAGAGTCGAGAAAGAAATTAAAGGAATTAGAGTAGGCAATGAGGAAACCAAACTATCACTCTTTGCAGATGATATGATGGTATACCTAGAGAACCCCAGAGATTCTACTAAAAAGCTATTGGAAATAATTCATAATTTTAGCAAAGTAGCTGGCTACAAAATAAATCCCCATAAATCCTCAGCATTTTTATACATCACCAACAAAACCCAACAGCAAGAGATACAAAGAGAAATTCCATTCAGAATAACTGTTGATACCATAAAATATTTGGGAATCTATCTACCAAAGGAAAGTCAGGAATTATATGAGCAAAATTATAAAAAAGTCTCCACACAAATAAAGTCAGACTTAAATAATTGGAAAAATATTAAGTGCTCTTGGATCGGCCGAGCGAACATAATAAAGATGACAATACTCCCTAAACTAATCTATTTATTTAGTGCTATACCAATCAGACTCCCAAGAAAATATTTTATTGATCTAGAAAAAATAACAACAAAATTCATATGGAACAATAAAAAGTCGAGAATCTCAAGGGAATTAATGAAAAAAAAATCAAATGAAGGTGGCCTAGCTGTACCTGATCTAAAATTATATTATAAAGCAGCAGTCACCAAAACCATTTGGTATTGGCTAAGAAATAGATTGGTGGATCAGTGGAAAAGGCTAGGTTCACAAGACAGAATAGTCAATTATAGCAATCTAGTGTTTGACAAACCCAAAGCCCCTAACTTCTGGGAAAAGAATTCATTATTTGATAAAAACTGCTGGGATAATTGGAAATTAGTATGGCAGAAATTAGGCATGGACCCACACTTAACATCATATACCAAGATAAGATCAAAATGGGTCTATGACCTAGGCATAAAGAACGAGATTATAAATAAATTAGAGGAAAATAGAATAGTTTATCCCTCAGACTTGTGGAGGAGAAAGAAATTTGTGACCAAAGATGAACTAGAGACCATTACTGATCACAAAATAGAAAATTTCGATTACATCAAATTAAAAAGCCTTTGTACAAATAAAACTATTGCAAACAAGATTAGAAGGGAAGCAACAAACTGGGAAAACATTTTCACAGTTAAAGGTTCTGATAAAGGCCTCATTTCCAAAATATATAGAGAACTGACTCAAATTTATAAGAAATCAAGCCATTCTCCAATTGATAAATGGTCAAAGGATATGAACAGACAATTTTCAGAGGATGAAATTGAAACTATTACCACTCATATGAAAGAGTGTTCCAAATCATTATTGATCAGAGAAATGCAAATTAAGACAACTCTGAGATACCACTACACACCTGTCAGATTGGCTAAGATGACAGGAAAAAATAATGATGAATGTTGGAGGGGATGCGGGAAAACTGGGACACTATTGCATTGTTGGTGGAGTTGTGAACGAATCCAACCATTCTGGAGAGCAATCTGGAATTATGCCCAAAAAATTATCAAATTGTGCATACCCTTTGATCCAGCAGTGTTTCTATTGGGCTTATATCCCAAAGAAATACTAAAGAAGGGAAAGGGACCTATATGTGCCAAAATGTTTGTAGCAGCCCTGTTTGTAGTGGCTAGAAACTGGAAAATGAATGGATGCCCATCAATTGGAGAATGGCTGGGTAAATTGTGGTATATGAATGTTATGGAATATTATTGTTCTGTAAGAAATGACCAGCAGGATGAATACAGAGAGGACTGGCGAGACTTACATGAACTGATGCTAAGTGAAATGAGCAGAACCAGGAGATCATTATACACTTCGACAACGATATTGTATGAGGACATATTTTGATGGAAGTGGATTTCTTTGACAAAGAGACCTGAGTTTCAATTGATAAATGACGGACAAAAGCAGCTACACCCAAAGAAAGAACACCGGGAAACGAATGTGAACTATCTGAATTTTTGTCTTTCTTCCAGGGTTATTTATACCTTCTGAATCCAATTCTCCCTATGCAACAAGAGAACTGTTCGGTTCTGCAAACATATATTGTATCTAGGATATACTGCAACATATCCAACATATAAAGGACTGCTTGCCATCTAGGGGAGGGGGTGGAGGGAGGGAGGGAAAAAAATTGGAACAGAAACGAGTGTCAATATAAAGTAATTATTAAATAAAAATTTAAAAAAAAAAAGGAAAATGTAGATTTTCTTTCAATTAATTTTTGGGGATTTATCACACTGGGAGCTATTAAGTTCCATTTAAAAAAAAAAAATTCTTTCCTATATAGTCTCTTCCATTGTTCTACTTTTCTTTTCTTTTTTTTTTTTTAATTTATCTATTCCAATTTTTAATACCCATTTAAAAATAGTTCAGAATTATTTCTCCCTTTCCTTTCACTTAATTTTCCTTGTCACCATAATAACTTTCTGTGATCAGATCCTATTATTATTGTTGTTTCTCTCTCTCTCTCTCTCTCTCTCTCTCTCTCTCTCTTTCTCTCTCTCTCTCTTTTTCTCTCTCTCTCTCTCTTTGTACATGTGGGTTCATTCCCATTTTTTATGACCTCTTTGACATACAGGCCCAGTAGAGACTCTGCTGCATCAAAGCATATGCACAGTTTGATAGCCCTTTGGGCATAGTTCCATATTGCTCTCTAGAATGGTTGGATCATTTCACAACTCCACCAACCATGCATTAGTGTCCCAGTTTTCCCACATCCCTTTCAACATATATCATTACCTTTTCTTATCATCTTAGCCAGTCTGAAAATGTGAGGTGGTAACTCAAAGTTGTTTTAATTTGTATTTCTCTAATCAATAGTTCGAACATTTTTATATGATTATAGATGGTTTCAATTTCACCATCTGAAAATTGTTCATATCCTTTTACCCATTTATCAGTTGAGCAATGACTTATATTCTTACATATTTTAGAAATTAACAGTTTATCAGAAACACTGCCTATAAAAGTTTTACCCAGCTTTGAATTTTTCTTCTAATCTTGGCTGTGTTCATTTTGTTTGTGTAAAACCTTTTTAATTTAATGTAATCAAAGTTGTCTATTTTTCATTTAATAATGTTCTCTGTTTTTGCTTTGGTCATGAATTTCTCTCTTCTTCAAAGATCTGATAAATAAACTAGCCCTTCGTTGCCTAATTTGCTTATATGCTGTTATACCTATAATCCTTTATGTCCAAATCATATACACATTTTGACCTTTTTTTGCTTAAGGTGTGAGATGTAAATCTATGCCAAGTTTCTGACATATTATTTTCTAGTTTTCCTAGCAATTTTTGTGAAATAGTGAGTTCTTATCCCAGAAGGTACAGTTTTGGTATTTATCAAATAATAAAATAGTCATTGATTATTGTGTAATGGGTATTTAACCTATTCCACTGATCTACTATTCTATTTCTTAGTCAGTACTGTGTGTTTTTGATGACTGCTCTCTGGTATTGCTAAGCCACCATCTTTTGTATTTTTTCCATACATTCCCTTAATATTATTGACCTTTTGTTATTCCAGATGAATTTTGTTATTATTTTCTCTAGCTCTACAAAATATTTTTTGGCAATTTGACTAGTATGGCACTGAACAAATAAACCAAGTTAGGTAGAATTGTCATTTTATAATATAAACTTGGCCTATCCATGACCAATTGTTATTTTTCCAATTATTTAGATCTAATCTTTGTTTTGTGTGTATGAAAAGTCTTTTGATATTGTGGTCATAGAGTCCTTAGATTTGTCTTGACAGGTAGACACCCCAATATTTTATTTAGTTTACAGTTATTTTAAGTGGAATTTCTCTTTCTATATCTTACTGCTAGGCTTTGTCAATAATATAGAAATTCTTTTTTCAAAGATGGAAGGTATGGCAAAGGTATGAAGGTATAAAGAAGAAATATGGTATATTTCTAAGAGGAAATCTCAAAGAGTGATATGAATTCACTCCAAATCCAAAGAGGCTTCTTGGAAGTACTCATAAAAGACTTTAAGAGGCAAATAAGAGTGGTAGAAGCAAAAAAAAAAAAAAAAAAAGAGAGAGAGAGAGAGAAAACAAATGAGAGAAATCCAAGACAATACACTTTTGAAAAGGAGGCTATTCCTTTAAAATTACAATAAGCAAAGCAAAAAAAAAAAAAAAAAAAAAAGATCCAATGAAACAAACACCTTCAAAACTAGAATTAACTAAATGAAAAAAGCGATAGAAAAGTTAACTGAAGAAAATCACATGTTTAAAAATAAAATGGGCAAATGGAATCTAATGACTCTATGAGGCATCACAAATCAGCCAAACAAACTAAAAAGAATGAAAAAATTAGGGAAAAATGTAAAATTCCTCATTAGAAAAATAGCCAACCTGGAAAATAAATCCAGAAAAGACAACTTAAAATTAGTGGTCTACCTTGAAGGCTATGACCAAAAAAACCAGCCAGGATAGCACTCTTCAAGGAATCATCAAGGAAAACTTGCTTGTATGCTTTTCCATTTCACTAAATCTATTTTGTAAGGAATTTTCTTCAGATAATTTCTGTGTTCCATTTCCAAACTCTCTTGCAAAGTTCTCATTTCCTTTCCCCATTTTTCTTCTAGCTCTCTTTTAAGATCCTTTTTCATTTCTTCCAAGAGAGCCTTGTGAGATGGGGACCAATTTATATCATCCTTTGGGGCTTTACAATCTGCTTTTAGTGGTGTTGGGGTTTCAAATCCATTCTTCTCTTTCCATAAAAACTATCTATTGTCAGAGTTCTTTTTTTGCTTTTTTGCTTATTTTTTTAAAAATAAAATTGAAGTCTGCTTTTAGGGCAAGGGGAAGATTGTCCAAGCTTCCTCTACAAGTGGCAGTGACTACACTGGGTCAGTGCTGACTGACTTCTGGTGCTGGACAGGTGTGACCAGATCCTGTGAAATTGTGGCATTTGGGGATTCACTATTTGCCTTTTGTATTTGTTTTCTAAGTCTTTTAACTTGTCTGCTGATCTACTGGCTTGCAACCAGGGTGGAGTGGCCAAGAGTGCTGGTAGATTCTCCAGCATGCATCCACACTGCCCTGGGACTGTGTGTTGTCTGTGCTGGGCCCCAGCACTCGGCCTACCTCCTTCTGTGCCTGATTGAAACAGATCTTTTCTAAAGTTCTTTGAGATTATCATCTGCTGATAATTTGTTACACTCCCAATATTCATGGGTCCTGTCACTCCAAAACTAGTTTAGGGACTGGATTTGCTGATAGTGTGAAGGTCATGGGAAGAGCTCAGAAAAAGACATGTCTCCTCTCCACCATCTTGGCTCTCCCAACTAGAAAAAAATAGTAACAAAATTCATCTGGAAGAGCAAAGGGTCAAGAATATCAAGGGAATTAATGAAGAAAAATGCATGGTTTAGCAGAACCAGACCTAAAACTATATTATAATGTGGCAGTCATCAAAACCATTTGGAATTGGCTGAGAAATAGAGTGGTGGATCAGTGCAATATATTAGATATATACAACACAATAATCAAGGTCTAGTAATCTAATATTTGATAAACCCTCAAACTCTAGCTTCTAGGATAAGACCTAGTATTTGACAAAAATTTTTGGGAAACTTGGAAAATAATGTCAGAAACTTGGCATAGACCTACATCTCACAGCTCAAAATGGGTATATGATTTAAGCACAAAGGATGATATCATAAGCAAATTAGGAGAACAAGGGATAGTTTATCTATCAGATCTGTGAAGAAGTGAGGAATTTATGATCAAAGAAGAACTAGAGAACATTATGAAAGGCAAAATGAACAACTTTGATTAATTAAATTAAAAAAATGTTTTGGACAAACAAAACCAACAGAAACAGTATTAAAAGGGAAGTACAAAGCTGGAGAAAATTTTACAGCCAGTATTTCTAATACGTCTCATTTCTATAATACATTAAAAAAAAACTGTTTCAAATTTATAAGAATACAAGTCATTCCCTAATTGACAAATGATCAAAGGATATGAACAGACAATTCAGATGATAAAACTAAAGTTGTCTATAGTCATGTGAAAAATGTTCTAAATCACTGTTGATTAGAGAAATGCAGATTAAAACAACTCTTTATTACCACTTCATACCTCTCAAATTAAGATGACAGGAAAAGATAATAATAAATGTTAGAGGGGATGTGGGAAAACTGGAACACTAATGCATTGTTAGGGGAGTAGTGAAATGATCCAACCTTTCTGGAAAGCAATTTGGAACTATGCCCAAAGGGCTATCAAACTATTCATATCTTTTCGCCCAGTAATGACACTATTGAGTCTGTATCCCAAGGAAATCATAAAAGAAGGAATAGGACCCACATTTGCAAAAATGTTTGTAGCAGTTCTTTTTGTAGTGGAAAATGAGTAGACACCCATCAATTGGGGAATGACAGAACAAGTTGTGGTTTATGAAGGTAATGGAATATTATTGTTCTATAAAAAATGATGAATAAGCTAATTTTAGAAAGGCCTGGAAAGATTTATATGAACTGATGCTGATTGAAATAAGCAGAACAAGGAATATATTGTACACAACAATAGTCAGACTGTGAGCTGTTCAACTGAGAAGAGAAAGTTGAGGTCCCCACTAATATAGATTTACTCTCTATTTTTTCCTATAACTCATTTAACTTCTTTAAAAACTTGAATACTATTCAGTTTTGTGCATGTATGTTTACAATTGTTATCATTTTATTATTCATAGGACCTTTTAGGAAGATGTAGTCTTTATCTCTTTCCATTTGATCTATTTTTGATTTTGCTTTGTATGAGATCAAATTTGCCAGCCCGATTTTTGCTTTGTTTTGGTTTTACTTTAGCTGAAATATAATGCATTCTGTTCCTGCCCTTTACTCTGTATATTTTTCTTTCCTTCAAATTTGTTTCT
The DNA here is from genome assembly GCF_016432865.1 of Antechinus flavipes. Lineage (NCBI taxonomy): Eukaryota > Metazoa > Chordata > Mammalia > Dasyuromorphia > Dasyuridae > Antechinus > Antechinus flavipes. The sequence goes on from NC_067400.1 coordinate 428,955,677, forward strand.
GACAAACCACATATTGTGGGATTTTGTTTTTTAATCCACTTTGCTATCTGCTTCTATTCGCTATCTGCTATTGTTTAACCTAGTAATATTCAGTTATGATTACTGACATTCTGCTTTTTCACCTCTTATCATTTTTTCTCTTTCCTTTCATTCTATCCCTCCTCAAAATTGTTTTGCTTCTGACCACTGCTTCCCCCAATCCTCCTTTTCTTCAATAAGTTCCCTCTTTATCTTATCCCCTTCCCTTCTATTTCCTTGTAAGATAAAATAATTTTCCATACCCAACTGTGTGTGTATGTGTTATTCCCTCATTGAGCCAATTCTGATCAGAATAAAATTAATGTATTGATTGCTTACTAGCTTCTTCTATTTTCCCTACATTTTAAAAGTTATTTCTCACTTCTTTTATGTGAGTTAATTTATTATATTCTATCTCTTTTCCCAGTGTATGCTTCTTTCTCACTCCTTAAGTTTTACTTTTGGGTATCATCCTATCAGACTCACCACACACTTATGCCCTCTATATTCACTCCTTCTCACTACCTAATAATACATTTAATCTGTCACCTCCTTTTAATCTATTTTATTATTTAACTCATGCCAAATTGGTTTCTAAATTTGTGAATTTTACCTACAACATGCCTGACTAGTGGTCATCTAAAAGTTGTTTGTATCCATCTACTTTCAGTAAAATGTCTCAATATAGCAAATACCTGATGAACTATTAAAAAAAAAAAACAGAACTGTGAAGATATATTTTCCTTATACTAAGTCAAACTTTTCTTCATGATAACTTCCACCCTTCTGTTCAATTGACCCAGTATTCCCCTATGAGGTCAAACAGAATGTCTAATTTCCCTTTTCACATAACACTTCAAACAGTTTAGCACTGATAGCTTCTTTTCATAAGGTTTCTCTGCTACAGGATAAAAATCTTCCCCTTTTCACACCATTCCTAAGATGTGTTTAGCACTCTCTTCCCTCTCTTTTTGCTCAGTTTTCCATATTCCTCCTAAATGTGATCACGGAAATGAGCACAGTATTGCAGATGTGGTCTGATCACTATAGCTAGACCATAACCTCTCTTGTTCTCTACAAGATATTTGTATTAATGTATCCTAAGATGGTGTTTACCTTTTTTGGCTGACATATCATATTGTTGACTCAAATTGAGATTGCAGTAAGTGAAATCTTGTCTTTGTTACATTAAAAAAAAATTGCCTTCATCCTTTATTTGTGCAATTTATAATGTGAATTTAAGTGAAAGATGTTTGTTTATCTCTATTAAATTGATTTGTAATAGATTTGCCTGAAAATTTTAAGCCACTGAGAACTTTTTGAAGAATGATTCTATCCACTGACATATTAGTTAATTTTCCAATTCTGTGTCATCTAAAAATTTGATGAGCATTCATTCTTCCATGCATTAAACATTTATTAAACACCTATTATATATATGTGTATATGTATATATATATATATATATATATACACACACACACACACATACATATACACATCAATACTTAGGATAGTGTCTGGAACATTGTAAGCTCTTAATAAATGATTGTTGATTCTCTGACACTGTACTATGTGCTGCATATAAAAAAAAATAAAAAAAAAAAAAACAAAACAATCTATTTCTGGAGTCAAAAAGATCTGAGTTCAGATCCTGCCTTCAACACTTACTACCTTGTGGTCCCAGGAAATTCACTTAACCTCTGTCAATTTCAGTTTCTTCAGTAGAAAAATGGAATAATAAAGGCATTAAATGAGGTAATATTTATGAATTCTTAGCACAGTATTTGGCATATTGCTGTTCAGTTACTTTTCAGTTGTGTCTGGTTCATTATGACTTCTTTGGGGGATTTTCTTGGCAAAGATACTAGTTTGCCATTTCCTTTTTCTGCTCATTTTACAATGAAGAAACTAAGGTGACAGAGTTGTATCTTGCCCAGGCTCACATGGTGTCCCATGTGTCTGAGTCTGGATTTGAACTCAGGTCTTCCTGACTCTAGTCTAACCTTCTATCAACTGTGCCACCTAATTGCCTAACTGGTATATACATAGTAGGAATTTAATAAATGTTTATTTTCTTACTGACTTTTGGAAGAGAAGGAACAATTAATTGAGAGGCATAGTAAATAGGAGATGGCATCTGAGCTAAACATTAATGACAGCTTTTAATCTAAAGTTTTGAAAGAAATCAAGGATTCTTAGAGATGAAAGTGAGAAAGGAGAGCATTTCAGCAAAAGCACAGTGCTGCAAGATGGCATGGTGAAGACTGGGACATTTACTTAATGTTCAGTTTTCCTTTTCTGTTCTTTATAATTCTACAAATATTCCTGAAAGTGGTTCAATGATTTAATTGACAAATTTGTCAGTGCTCTTGGGTGTAATCCCTCTAGACTAGGAGACAATATCATTTGAAGGAGCAAGATGCTCTCAAATTATCTTCCCTCAGATATCTTGGATTTCACTTCTCCTTTAACATTTTTGCTCTCCTATTTCCAGACTGATCATTCTCTTTGAGAAAGTACAAGCAAAGTAGTCGCTAAGTTGCTCCCCCTTCTGGCTCTGTCTTGTGAATGTTAAACCAAACCCTCAGGTAGTAGACATGTCATCATCTCTTTGCCTCAAACTAGGCTCGAACAGCAATTGTTCTGTTACTACTATTTTTCAACAGCCTTACTTCATCATTTTTCATTATTGTAGTATTTCATAACTGCGAAATTGAATGACTTGAAAAAGGCATAGTCATTGAGCATGTGTGATTTTTTCAAATGTTTTCAAACGTGTCTATGTCTAACATACAGAGTGTTCCAAAAAGCTTTAGGCAGTGCTTTAATAGCTTGAAACTGCTCCAAGTTAGTGTTTAAGGTGAGATTTGAAATCAAGTCTCCCTGACACAGTGTTCAGTATTTTATCTATTACACTATCTTGCTGTCTCATATGTGTTCGTGGGTAACCATTAAAAGAAGGTACATTTTGCCTTAACAGTGAATATATTATTATAAAGAATCAGTGGTTCTCTGGATTTGTTCCTCTTCATTTTCATACAGAAATGTGTCTGAACATCATGTCAGAATATGATAAAGGACATGGTAAATCAGTCAATTAATAAACATTTATTATGTGACTACTACATGCCAGTAGCTGAACTAAGTGCAGGGAATACCAGGGAATACTGATCCTATTCTTAATGGGTTCATTGACTACTGGGAGAGATAACATACAAGCAACTATATGCAGACAAGTTGTTCACAGAATAAATTGGAAATAGTCAACAGGGGGAAGGAACTAAATTAAGGGGGTGGGATTAGAAAAGGCTTTCTGCAAAGGGTGGCATTTTAACTAGAACTTGAAGAATGAAGGGGAAGCCAAGAGATAAAAGATAAGGAGGAAGGGCATTCAAGGTTTGAGGGGCAGCCAGTAAAAAAAAAAGTCCTGAATTGAGAGATGCATTGTGTTATGCAGGAATACTAATTAAAAAAAAAAAAAAAACAAAAAACGAAAAACAGTCAGGATAACTGGTGATGACACTTGATGTACTAAGAGAAGCAACTCCCAAAGGCTAGAAGTTAGAGAACAGGGTGCTATTTATGTCATTTGCATAGTTACCCCGGTCACCTATATAGGTGAAGTTAATATCTGACAAGGAACTCCTCAAGGATATCACAGATCTGGACTGAATAAGCAATCTTGATAGGGACTTCTCAAAAGGAAGCATGAAATTAAAGGGTGGATTTACTGGGGTGAGGGAGAGAAACTTTTTTAGTAGTTCCTATTCTGTAGGCTTCTTATAACTTTCCCAAAATCAACAATATCTTAGCCTTTATCAAACACAACTTTTGACATTATTCTCTTTTTTATTATCATTCTGCTATATTAATATACTACAGACAGTTCATTGGTATGACAACATGTCTGGCTTAATATATAATAAATTTCTTTTGTTAAGCAGTGATCAGTCTTTTTATGATTTGGCATAGCCACACTATTATGATAAATTGCCTTAAACAGGTTCAACCAGATAACTATGAAAAAGGTTACATTGTTCTTCAATTATCCTTCTAATCAATCTCCCAGGATAATCATTCTGCCTAAAAATATGTTTCTCAATACTAATTTCATTATCTAGGTGATTCTCATCACTAATCATTAAAGTGTGATTCACCATATTCTTAACAACTCTTGCTTTAACTTTAAATGGGTGATTAGACTCAATATACAGGATATTACCTGCACAGTCGTCTTGATAATATATTCTCTTTCTTAACTATAGCCTTGTCTTCATACTAATGGATATAGAATAGCTTTCTTATTAAATCTTTCCATAGTAAATCACATATTTAAATGAATGTAATCGTCCAAAAAAATAAAAAAAAAGAAAAATGGCAATTTTTAGACTTGTGTATATTATTGTCAATATAATTAGAGGGTTATATCTTCCATCTTAACTTATTATATAGTTAGATATAGCTAGAGAATTAGAATCACTTTAAAACAAATTCTTGCTTAGCCTCCAGTCAAATTTCATTATTAGTCTTGATCCTGATAACTTAACTAACTGTATATACCTGACTAGTTCTAGACATAATCCCATTTCCTCCCACAAAAAATTAATGATTCTGATTTTTCAGAAATATAAAAGATTACACCTATATCTCTGGTCTAATATCCAATATGGTATAATACTAGTGGTTGTGAGTGTTATTTTGAAAAGTGTTGCTGCTATTCAATACTAGCTAATGCCCTCTTTTGCTTATCTCCTTTGTTAATCAGCCAATTCAATAATTATATATATATATATATATATATATATATATAATATATATATATATATGTAATATAATGACCCCTCAGCGTGACATGATTTCTGCTTCCACTGCTTTATGCATTTTTATGTTAGTACAAAACAAAAGTTTTATATTAGTACAACTGTCCAGAGCCTGCAGTTGGGAAAATTCATTGGAAAGATAAATTTAAGTATAGCTTTACAAAGACTCTTTCAGTCAGACAGTACATAAAATTTTTTAGCCAAGATAGACAGAAAGTAGGCTAGATTACTAGAACAAGAAAATTCTAGGATATGATTACTTCTGAGTGTGAGTCTTTCCTGTTATATGGTTGTAGCTGTCTGAAACAAATGAAGAAATTGACAACCTCCTCTATTGTACCACCATGAATGGAGCTGAGAAGAGTAAAATTAAAAGTAATGGCTCAATGTTAGTGGTTTGTAGGATACAACCTACATATATACAGGATAAACAAGTGTTTATTTGGAAATTCATCTTAGTTAACTTTCTATGTCTAACTTATCCCAAGTAAATCCACTTTAAAATGTTTATTTAGGTGGAGGCCAAATAGGAGAGTAGAAAGAACCAGAATATAGTTCACAATCTTAGCTCTGAAAATCACTAGCTATATAATGTTGGGCAATTCATTTTGCATTTCTGAGCCACAGTTTCCCTGTCTATAAAATAGGAATGTCAAAATTTTCACTTTAATTCATAGGCAGGAATGAAACATCTTTAAAATATGAGTTATTATTTCTGGGTGAATGCAACTAGGGTTATTTATTTATTTTAAAAATTAACCTGCATATCAATAATGGAATGCAGAAAATGAACAAGGAGCATCCTTTTGTGACATCTTTTGACATACTAAAAAACTTCCATACTTTTCATAGTGAATTTTCTCTTGAAAATAACAATCTTCTTAGATTGCTATTCAAAGAAAACACTTCTTTAATTTGGCTCAAGACTTCCTTTCCAGATAAATTTGATGTTACTCCCCTTCATGCATTCTTTCAGCCCAATGTGCTTGTTGACTGTTCCCTGACCTCTGTGTTCCACCTCCATGTGCCCCTGTGTATTTTCATAGAGAGTCTCTCATTTTTGAAATGTTTTTCTTCCTCATTTCAGCCTCCTAGAATCAAGTTCCTTCCACAATCAATTCAGATGCCATTTTTTATGGCAAACCTTTCCTTAAATTCTTTAATAGTTGTTCCTTTCTCCCTTATTATATTGTATTTATTTAGCTATTTACAAAGCGTATTCCTCATTATAATATGAGCTTCTTGAGGGGAGGAATTTATATATGTGTGTATATACACACACACACATACATACACACATGTATGTATGTATATTTGTATTCCTAGAATCTAGCATAATATCTTAAACACTGTGGTGCTTAATAATAATTTATTGAGGCGAATTTTGATAATTCTAATAAAATATTGCTCTTTTCTTTTTGTAATTCAGTAACTTAAACAAATAATGACAATATTAGCAATAAATAAAGGCACGTTCTGACAATTTTCCTAGACTATTACTTTTTTTCTAAGAGCCACACATCAGGAAAATTCCTAATAATTAGGTGGAAATTCAGTTTTCTGCCATAATTTGGATTTGTATTTATTTCTAGCTAATCCTTGGCCTCCATGTGGTTGAAGCAAAATTTCAGATTATTGAAAATATTGGAATAAAGAAAACCAAAGAAACCCTCCAGATGTTCTAAATCACTTTTGAATAGAGAATATGGGAAAATTAGAAGACCCAACCATTCTGGAGAGTAATTTGGATCTATTTTCTAACCATTTTACTTTTAAAATTTGCACAGATATTCTATCCAAGATCAATCATTTCATAATGTTTTATTCAACTTTTTGCCAGTCTTTAAGAAAGAATGAAGAAAACTTCAGCTAAGTTGATCTGATGGCATTAGTCTGGATTACATGACTACAGTTGGAAATAAAACAAAATAAAAAAAAAGATAAAATATGATCATGGTGGCCACTTTTGTGTAAATTTATGTACTATGTCTTTTTGAGAAACATTTGAGACCAATTATTTAAATCCATATGGTATGAGAAAGAGAAGACAAGATGATGTCTTTGCTAATCTCTGAAAGAGAAAGATAAGTTATTTTTGCTCCTAAAAACAGAATCTTTGAAAAAATTAAATTATCTTTGTTTTATATAAAAGAACTAAAGGAATCCAAAATTGGATGTTTTATTTTTTTTCCAAGAAAATACTTTAGTCAATCTATTAAAAATGTTTTCTTCTTCACTGATTCTTTTAGTCAGAGACATTCAGGATAAATTTGTGAAGCACATAGTAGCAACATATCATATTGAGATGAATCTGTAAAATAAACAGAAAAGGTGACATACTCTAAGTCATTTAAATACTAGATTTGGCTTTCAGGAACATTTCCCATATCTTCTCTCCATTTATGAGATTAAGCATATGCTATTTCCTTTAGAACAAGATTCTGTCCAATTGCTTGCCAACAACACTAATGGTTTGCAAAAAAAAAAAAAAAAGAAAGAAAGAAAGAAAGAAAGAAAGAAAGAAAGAAAAAGAAAAAGAAAAAGAAAAAGAAAAAGAAAAAAAAAAGAAAGAAAAAAAGGGGGCAAAACCACCCACAACTCTTTGTCAAAATGACTTATACCAGCTTAAGCAGCAGACTTCCTAAACCAAGACTTATCACTTCAGGGTTATTTCCATGTGACCTGTAGAGGATACCCATGAATAGCAGGGGAAAGCATGTGGTTTTCTGTGCTGTAGGGCTGAGCTGTTCAGTGTGAGACTGGAAGGCAGTCCTGAGTGTTGTGAAGTAATCATTAAGTTCCACGCTTGTCATTTCTTGTACATTCACTCAGAACTAATGCACATCACTTTTTCCAATTATAATCATTCCACCATTTAACAAGCACAAAAGGCTTTAGATTCCAATTTGCCACTGATGCTTCACTCTCCTTTGCTTATTCCTTGGCATTTCAGTATGGCTAGGTTGTGCCCAGTTTTAATAATGGGGAGCATTCTCCCTTCCTAAAACAAACTTACAAATGAGGGAGACAAGAACAGCTGGTCTCACATTGGAGGGCAGACCATTTTCCCTGGTATGGTAATTTTCCTATTCATGCAATTTCTTTTCCTTTGTTGTAAATACATTTTATTCCTTGGTCTCCTTATTGCCAAGGCTAAACATAAATCACACAGTGAACTGCTACATACAGTTCCACCCAGGCTCCTCAGCTGCCTAAATCAGAGCTTCTCTAGTACATGTCTCATTTCATTTAGTTTCTCAAATCTGCTCTGTTTCTTTGCAAGCACAGAGACACATGGAAGCAAACACTCAGTCCAAGACACATCATTGTCTTCCTACTTCGTTAGCATCACTCCCATCAGTGTAAATGGTAACATGTCAGGATGAGCTGGGAAACAAGCTAACAGCGCAGACAAGCTCAGATTCAAAGCCGTTAACGTTAGCTGCGTGTAAGATGAAAATCATATTTCCATTTGCTTCACACACTCTAGCAATATCAAACAATCTAATATGGGGCACATGCCATATTTCAGTAATGGTCCCCTTGAGGATTTCAAATACTAATGGCAATTTAAAATGACAGCCTTCCATTTAGAGAGCTTCTTTATCACAAAGGCCTCTCACTTTATAAACTTCTATGGGAGAATCATTTCTCCCACCTTCAACTGAAATGCTTCCACCTCTGAGCTTGATACAGCTACTATTTCAAAAGCTGCTCAATCCTACAGATATTTATGACAGGAAGGGAAGAGTAGTAAGTCAATGAAAAATGAAGAAGGAATATTATAAGCTCAGGTGATTGTCAAAAGAAACTTAGCCAATGAGTTTGTTTTGTTTTCTTTTTCAGCCTCACAGAAGCAGAGGAGTTTCAATGTATCTCTGATAATCACAATGGATCAGGACTATGATGTCCATCATATGGGGTATTCCAGGGTTTATAAATTTAAGGTTAAAGCTTTAGCCAAGCAAAAGCAAGAATTATAATCCTAATAAAATCCTAGTATCAGAGATCTAGAGATGGAAAAGACCTTAATAATTATCTAATTCCAACTCCCTTAAGTTACTGTTACAGAGGAGTTACACTAAGAGTTTCAATGAAAATGTTAAGAATCATAAAAACAAAATATCTATATGCTTTATGATTTGTAAAGTACTTTGTAAGTGTGGGTCACACAACTTTGTGAAATGGATGCTACTATCGCTTCTATTTTATTGATGAAGAAATTGAAGTTTAGAGAGCTCAAGTGATTTGCCTTTAGTCACATAGTTTGTATCTGGAGTAGGATTAGAACTCATACCTTCCTGACTCCAAGTCCAAAGATCTAGTCCCCAACTACCCAGATTTTATGCAGATATTATAACTTTGTCTGTTTTTCTGTCATTTTTTTCAGTAGTGTCTGATTCTTTATGATCTCTCCCACCTCACCATCTGAGGTTTCTTGGTAAAGAAGTGGTTTGCCATTTCCTTCTCCAGCTCATTTTACAGATGAGATACCGAGGCAAACAGCATTAAGTGACTTGCCCAGGGTAACATAGCTAGAAAGTGTCTCAGGCCAGTTTTGAACTCAGAAAAATGTGTCTTCCTGACTCCAGGTTTATTGCTTTATTCTTGTGTCACCTAGAAGCTCCCAGGAGCCTCAAGTTATTGTTAGCTATATGCAAATGTCTTCACATTATGAGAATCCCTCTCTTCACTTACATTTCTACCATTAAGTAAAGGAAAGTGTCTACTAATATATTTACCATTAGGTACATTTTAAATTCAACATGATAGAAATTCTTCAAGAGATACTTTTTTTAAGGACACATATGGTCTATTATTTCTAGATTCAATCTGATTTTATTTAATGCCTATATAGGGGACACATACTAATTTACATGCTTGGATAGAATTTTGTCATAAACTCGATACACTCATGGATCCATTTGAGATTATATTTAAAGGGAATTTACAAGATATAAGCATTAACTGGTTCACTTACTTCAGCCTTTTTGATGATTGGTATTTATTCTCATAGCTGCATCAGTCATTTGGTGAATATATCTAATGTTAAAATGGACCAAATAAGTAGAGAGATTCCTCTCAGTCTTTTCTTAGTGGTTGTTAGTGCCAGGCAGTAGTACTTCTTGTTACTAGTGGATTTATAATAAATGTGGAAACAAATTCTGAGCTATGCAATTTGTTAGCAAGGTATGCATCAAATCCAGATCCAGAGCTCCTTTTAGTAGACACAAGGACTCTGAAGAGAAATCTATTAAAAAAAATTTTAATAAAATACAGTTACTATTTTTAGATTTAGGCAATTTTCAGAGTCTGGAGACTTGGTTGCATCTACTTGTATCTCCCCAGTAACACAATAAAAAATTACTTTCCTGAAATTACATGACTTATAGGAAAACTAAACTTAACTCAAAAAGTAAACTTAGTTCCAGCAGATGTACAGACTGTTAGCAATGACACAGGATGAAATCTTGTAATTCTATAGCCACATGCAAAGTCTTGATTTCAAAGTTCAACTACAAAACTTCTGGCACTATTGGAGCAATTCAAAATTTCAGAAGATCAAGTATATTAAATTAATGAAATTCAAATCATTAAGTTAACATAAGGAAAGGATAGTTCCTTCTTTCTTTTCCTTAATATTTCAAGCTATTTGAACCAGGTATCTGGAGCTTCTGGTTTGTTTGCTTCCTCTCTCATCTTACCTCTCTTAGCATGTATTGATTGAATATTGGTTGAGGATCTAAGTTTACCCATAGTTCTCTAGATCTTAAGGTGAAGTCTGAAGTAGTATGAGGGCAAAAATGACTATCAGCCATTTCTGATTTCTTAAAAAAATTTTTTTTTCTGGTGAATCATATTGATTTCCAAAGGCATTTGGGTAGCTAATATATTTCCATAGCCACTATGTACCAATCTACCTTTTAATCACTTTTGGAGTACTTGACCTGGAATCAAGAAGACTTGGTTTCAAATATGGCATCAGATACTCATTAACTAGTGACTCTGGACAAGTCACTTAATTTCTATTTGCCTTACTATATTGGAGAAGAAAATAACACTCCAGTATTTTTGCCAAGAAAATCTCATACAATGTCACAAAGAGTTGAACATTGCTGAATGACTGAATAATAACTATCATGACAGCAAAGAAGTTTTTGTGGTTGTAACTTTGTAATAATCGAGATGTGTTCTTATATGGAGAGAATTCCAAGGATCTGAGAAGTTTGGTTATTCTAGAAAGTCATCCAACAATGTATCTTAGGGTTGGGAAACAGTAGCAGTTTAACTGGTATCTGGTTATGTCAGAAAGGAATTTTATTGATAGCAAAAGCAAATTCAATCCAAGGTAATTATATTTATCTGGTTCAAAAGGAGAGAGATGAATATTTATGTTTTTTTTTTTTTTATTGGCAAAGGGTTTTAGTGTTGTAGCACTATGAACTTGTTTCCAAATCTAAAGCTTTATATTTCCCCAAACAATGATCTACACTCTATTTTGCATTTAAATGTGATGAAAGCTTTGCTTTAGGTTTGCTTTTTTTTTTTTCTTTTGTTGTTGTTGTTCAATTATCTATCAAGTGCTCACCGTGTGACAAGAATTGTTCCAAATGCTGAGGATACAATTACAAAATAAAAAAGTCCCTGCCCTCCAGGAACTTATATTTTACTGGTTGTGTGTGTGTGTGTGTGTGTGTGTGTGTGTGCGCGCCAATTACATACAAAGTTGTTCAACATAATTTCAGGAAGAAAAGAGTACTAATAATGAGGGGGATAAAAATACCCCATGTAGGAGATATTATATTAGCTATGCTTGAAAGGAAGTAAGGGAAGATAGAAACATCACTGACAGAAGATAAAACACAGGAATTCTTTTAGCATTTGGCTTGTTGCCCATTTACTAGGCTGTTCAATATGCAGTGCTTTCCTGTCACTATTCCAAAAGATGTCAGTCTTTCTCATCATAATAAAGGCATGGGGAAGCACAATTTTGGAGGGAATTTCACATTTCCATTTCCCAATTGGAAAGAAGAACATTGTCCTAGTAATATGTGATTGCTACATCCACAGGGCTGCCTACTCACCTTAAGCTTCACCTGAATCCCAATACATGGCCACATGGGTATGAAAAGCCTCATCTTGAATCACTTGTAAAGTCTATTTAAATTCATACCATGATTCATACACAGGCAATTTGGGAATACAGTATAGCAAGTTTCAGCTAGAAAGGTGTGTTTTTTTTCCCCCCTTCCTTTTGTGAACAGAACACTAGGTAGTATAAGGCTTTCAAACCTCAAAAACTTCTATCTTCTTCCATAACTCTATGGACTAGTGCTTAGAATTTTTATGTCAGTTTTTTAACCTGTGTAGAAAATTTCTCTCTTATAAGAGTTCTGTTATCAAATAATATTCTTAGTAACAGATAAATCAGAATATACTTTTTCATGCGGTACCATTCTAAATTTTTGGCAGAGAACTATGTGCTATTCTTTCTTTTTCCTCCTCCTCCTCCTCCTCTTCCTTCTCTTGTTCCTCCTCCTCCTGTTTCTCCTCCTCCTCCTCCTCCTCTTCCTCCTCCTCTTCCTGCTCCTGCTCCTCTTTCTCCTCCTTCTTAAAGTTTGCCTATATTTGAAAAATAATCCTAGTAAAGATAATTGTCACTGTTTACTATGTCTATTTCTTTCCAATATTATTGATCTATATTCTTATTGAACATAATACCCATCTAAGGGCCATAAAGGGAATGAATTCTTTTACAAGTTAGGTCTCTTTAAAGTGTGATATGCCTGGCTTGTTTGGTAGATGGAAATTACATTCTTAAAAACATATCTAATCATCATGTGCCTTCATAAATATTGGCATTTGTATCATATTTCAAAGTTTGTGAAGCAATTTACATGGATAATCTGATTAGAGACTGATGATGAGCTTGAAAGGTTAATGCTGTACCTGATCTAATCCTTATTTTATAGATGATGACATGGAGGACCACCATGGTTAAGTGACTTGCCTCCCATTTAGAAAGTAAGAATCAAAGGCAGGATTCAAATTGTGGAGGTGTGTTTGACTCCAGATCAAACATGTAATCCATTATTTCCTGTTTATTTATTCAACTGAGCACTATTCTTATGAGCTAATGGGTCAAGTCAGAAGAACACCAAGGTGTGTTAATTAGTATCTACTATGTATACTAGATCTGGAAGACCATCTAATCCAACCCTCTCATTTTACAATTAAGGTAGCTCAAGTTTAGAAATGCTAAATGGCTCACATAAGGTCATTCAAGCAATAAGCGCCAGAGGTTGGATTTGAACTCTGATTCCCAATCCAGTGCTCTTTCTATTGGCTCATTATTGGGATTCTGGGTATATTATCAAGGTCTAGAACAGCTCAAAAATTCAGAGAAAAATTTTTGGAGCCCAATACTACATTGTTATTGTGGAAAAATGCTAGTCCTTTGTAGATGGTGAAAACACTGATTTTTTTCAGTTTGAAGAAATTTTCAGATTCCCTAGTCCAAACTGCATTTTTAAGGTCCATTAAGAATCAGAGTATATAAGACTGATGAGGTGATTTACTATAACATTATTTTGTGTCTAGTTCTAGAGATCACGTTTGAGGAAATATATTAATAAATTATAGATACTCAGAGGAAATTAAAAAGGTTGATAAAGCATCTTGAAATCATGACTTATAAGATTCATTTGAAAGAAATGGAGACATTTTGCACAGGGAAGAAAAGACTAAGAATGTGTCACAACATGAGAACTAAGCTAACTGCATGTGTTTGAAGATCTGTCACTTGAAAAAGCTATTAGACTTGTTCTACTTGGATTCAAGAATAAACAATGAAAAAGAGGCAAATTAAAACTAGTTTAAGTAATCTCTCCCAATATAACACAACACACACACACACACACACACACACACACACACACACACTCTAATTAGAGGGATCCAAAAGTTCAAAAGATCAATATGGGAATGGGTTGCCTCTCACTAGTGGTCTTCAGGAAAAGCCTAGATGACCATTTGTTAAGTATAATTTCAGTCAGATGGTCTCTGAGATATCTTTCATCAAGTGATATGCTGTTAAATATTTAACAACTATATACTTTTATGTTTAATCTTCATTATTAATGTTTTCCATCACTTTATTCAGAATAGTCATCAAGACAATAATTAAGGCCTGATTTTTAGAATTTGTCAAGTTATGAGGTATAAATACTGACATTGATAATCTAACAATTAATTCCCAGGAACTGATCTGAGCTGGTTCCAGCATACCTTTGCTTCCAACACAAAGATTCCATAATTCTTCATCTTACATATTACTGAATTGAAGAAAGCCAAATGATTTACTTAAGGTTACAGTGTGATGTCATTGTAGAGTTTTCAAATTTTAATAACTAGTAAAAATATATAAATAGATGAGTAAGTGAATGAATGGATGAATGAATATCTCTATCCAAAGTTTTAACTTAGCTAGTAGTTACCACCCTTCAACTTTTCATGGCTCTATGACATTGTCCAAATATCTGATTTAATATTATCAGCTAATATTTTAATCAGAAGCTATCAAAGGACTGTCTTTTGAATTTGTAACATATGGAGTAAAATTTATGTGGACAAAAATTTTAGAACAAAGAGTAGGGAAGCTCCTTTAAACATTCTAATTTCCAAACTGATTAGATTTAACTTCATTTCTTTGTTTATTAACGGTCACCCAGTTATAGAATAACCACTACTGCCAAAATCTGTTTACTTGTCCCATTCACAATATAAGAACTTCAAAAATAGAAGGGGGCAGGGCGAATTTCATCTCTAGGAATTTTCAGATGTTTGCTCCAAAATAAACATTTAATATGAATCTGTACAATATTTTAAAAAATCAAAATAAGAAAGAACTAATTTTCTTTATCATCTTAGGTTTGATTCTTATAACACATTAAGTGGTCATTGCCTAGATTTTATAGAAGTTTTTTTTTTTTTTTTTTTGGCATTAGAAAATATGTATTTCCCCCTAGGCTTAAGAAAATAATAATTTTGTATAGCTTTGAATTATTCTGAGTTCAGTCACGTGATAAAACATGGTCCCACTATCCACCTGTGTAACATAATCTGTTTATGCCGCATTGAAATATCAATTTAGAGATGCCACTTTCCTTGAGGAGCAAGTAATTATCTGGAGGAAACATATTTTATCACTACCTATGACTGGTATCAGGCAGCAAATCTTCAGTCCCTGGCACATGATCCTGTGTTTCCTAACAAATTGTGCTGCTGAGCAATACTATACCTTAACACTTTTAAATAAGATCTTGACACCCATGTCATTGTACAGTCTTGCATCTGGGCTGCAAGAATTTTTTTCTCCTTAATTTAAACGCACTATTTTTCATCAAGCAACAAGCATACATTATGGCTCTCCATTTTAACCAAGGCACTAAAGGCTATTTCAATTTGACTACAGCAGTTTTCTACCAAATGGCTCCTCGAAGTTATATTGAGCACATTACCCACCAGAAAGCACCGAGTTGATGAGAGTGCACTGTCAACTACACTGCACATCGATATGGAGGTTATTTGATTTGAAATTGGATTCTAGCCTTCCTTGATCTGTTGTATAAATGGAGAAGCATGTGTTGGAGAAATTCTCACAAAGTTTATGAAGAATGTGATGTACTACCTCCCAACCCCCACCTAGAGTTTGTCTTTAGCTTTGTTAGTCTCCAACAATCAGGTCTAATCTCCCTGATAAATATTCAAAAAGAAAGTGGAGAGAGCTTTTCTTTTTTTAAGAGAAAGAGAACTAAATATTATTCCATGCATGAATTTAGTCTCTGATATAAGTTGGGTGAAGGTTGCACACTTTTGTAGCAAGGTGGCCTGGTGACCCCTCTTTAAACATTTAAGACTTGGTTCAGAAGTTCACTGAATGTGATGAGACATGTTTCTTAAATACAGTGTCTTCAAAAAAAAATCTTCTAAATATATAATATTCTCTGAGAGACATGTCATTCATTGTCAAGATGTAAGTACTTTAAATGCTAAATTTCTAGTAAACTGTGTCCATATCTTCAGCAGTACCCTATTCGCAAAGCAATACCTTCCAGTATGTGTGATACACACTAATATATACATATACATACAAATATGTACATATACACACTTAATACATATGTGTGTATGTGTGTACATGAATACACAAACATACACAATTTCATTAAAGGCCATACTGAACCATAGTTATTGTGACTATGGCAGGGGGTAGGAGAAGGTGTTGATAGGGGGAGGAATGGATGGAGAGTGTTTGCTATGCAAGTTACATGCACATCACCAGTATATAGATGGCCCTGAGGGCAGCATACAGAACTTCAGAGAAAACATATTAAATGGGCATGGGGGAAACATCCTTTTGACCCACATAAAAGAGCCTTTGTGTAGCTCTCAGGAGCACAAGATCTTATTTTCAAGTGGATAAAGATGTTCAGTTTCTTTAGAATCAAAGGTAGGTTGGAAACACTCTCAGTAAATGGCAAAATCATTATGTCTGTTTGGTATTCATTGTAAAACATTCATCATTTTGAATGGTGTTGGCATCA
Source organism: Antechinus flavipes (assembly GCF_016432865.1). NCBI lineage: Eukaryota > Metazoa > Chordata > Mammalia > Dasyuromorphia > Dasyuridae > Antechinus > Antechinus flavipes. Next base: position 428,972,124 of record NC_067400.1, read on the forward strand.
AGGAGCCTGTAATAGGGGATCCCACAAGAATCTCCATGTAGGTTAGTGTTAATTGATGCTTGCTTGTTGTAATGGCAGTTGATAAGTTAAAAGATGCTGAATTGAAGAAGGAAAACAGAGTGCCCTGGACAGTTCTTTACAACCTCAGCCTGTGACTGATTCAAAGGTCTGTCTGTGGCTGCAAAAGGATCAGACAAAAACTATCCAATTTTGTAAGAAAAGAAGCACATGTGGTCTTTTGTGTGTGTGTGTTTATTTGTGTGTGTCTCTCTGTGTGTAAGTATTGAGGTATTGGTTATTAGCTAACTTGATAGGTAAGCCAAAACTACATCAATTATAGTTTTGACAAAATACTTTGTGTATACATCTTTGTAGCATAATATAATAAAGATGTTCTGGATGAGAAATCAAAGACCCAGGTTCCAGTTTTGCTTTTACACTATTATATATGACCTTGCCTACATTGATTAACTGCTTTTACATCAGTTTCCCTCTTCTTTCCTTATGAGCTTATTCTAAGGAATAATTAGAAAGCTCACAGAGCTACTTAAAGAGGTCAATTTCTCAAATATAGCAGATTATTATATTTGTTATTGCTACTGGTTTTCTTACTTTGATAAATTCTAACATCTTGGAAATTTCACTGAATTTATATACATCGAAATACTAAAAGAAATCACATATGAAGTTTTTTGTACTGTAGTAAATAAGGAATGAAATTGAAAAAATTGATGGTCTTTAAAAAATATGTTTTAGAGGGAAAGTTCTTGATACAATTTTCTAGTGGAAACTTTGTTGTCTTGATTCTCATTGCTCACTTTACCTTATGACAATTCAAGATTGATAATTCTTGAGAAAAGAGACCATCTTTTAAAATTTCACAAAATTTTGTATAAAATATAGTTTCTTGATCTTGATTATAAATGAATAAAATAATGCAATATAAACAAAAAGTATCAGATAAGTTCAGAGCATTCTTTCTTTAAAAAGTTCAATGTGTACATCATTTTAGCAAACTCAGTGTCCATTTTGTTGTCATTATTAAAATGCTTTCATTAGGTCTTTTAGAAATAGCTAGAATTACACTTCAATTTTATCTAAGATGTTTCCCTGCTGTTATTGTTTTGCTGTGCTGGCTGAATTTTTTTATGCTACATAAAACTGCAACTTTCAAGTTAACTTCTCTATCAATGAGATGAAAATAATTCTTGAATAGCAACATCAGGTTGGTTAAATGTCATTTCTCATAATGGTGATGGAATAATAATAAAGTGGACTGCTAATTACCTAGGTGCATGGGCTTTGTTCTGTAAAATATTAAGGGAATATTTTCTAATTATTTAAATCATGGAAGCCATTTATCTTCACTCAACCCAGGGCTTTTGGAGCTTGCCTGATTCTATCATTTTAGTCTCTGCTTAAAATACTTACAAGATATATTAGCAATTAAGTATACAAGTATTACTAATTAACAATATAAGAAGCATCTGCTATAAGCTCCTTTCCCCCTCTTCTATAATTTAAAACTGTTCTACATCAACTCTTTCCACCTCTCCAATTATCCTTTTCTTTGTTTCAGACTCTGAAAAAGAGACGATTTGCTCTTTTCTAAGGGCAGCAATTGTACTATCTATTTCATGCATACTCATCTCCTCTGGGAGCTTTACTCTATTGATCATTCCTACACTCATCCTCAGTTTCTCTGATACTACAAACATGTTTGACCCCTCCTTTCTATAATATTAATGAAATCCCCTTTCTTGAATGACCACCCCCTCTAGCCTCCTGCTATAGCTCTTTGTTTTTCAAGCCAAAATTCCAGGGAATTCATCTACAATTGTAGATGTACACTTTCTCTTTTATCAACTCACTTCTCAGTTTATCATTTCTAAATTCATGGGTCTTTTCTCAGTCCTCAAACTGTCAGATTTTTTTTTTTAATCACTACTGATTACCATCATCTCTAAGTTCTTTCATCTCTGGATTTTCATAACAATGCTCTTTCTTAGCTCTCCTCCTACCAATGTGCCTTTTTCTATTCAAACTCTTTTAATGTATCACCATCTTCCATGAGCCATCTCTTAACCATGTGCTTTGTCAAGAATCCAGGATTCCAGCCTAATCCTTCTTTTTTATATTTAAACCTCCTCTCTTGATAATTTCATCAGTTTTCATGTGTATGATTGTTATCTGCAATAATATCTAGATTAGATATGATAAATAATATCTAATGAAATCTAGATATCTAGGTGTAGTCTTTCTCCCACCAGCCAATCCTACAATACCAGTGGCTTGCTGGATATGTCTAAATGGGTATCCCATAGGCATCTCAAACTTAACATGGCAAAAACATAATTCATTATCTTTTATTCCAAAATCACTTCTTAATTTCTTTATCTTTGTCAAAGATATCATTGTCCTTCTAGTGATTCAAGTTTGTGATGTAGTGATCATTTTTGATACTTGAATTTTCTCAGTCCCTATTTAATGGGCTGCCAAATCTTTTTGTTTTTATCTACACAAGACTAGTGATATCCATTCCTTTCTCTCTAGTTATACATTTTGCTATCTCTAAGGCTAGCATTCTCCCCTCTACATCAAGCTGCTTCAATGAATGATTTGTTTTTAATTGAATTGACCATTTGTTTGAACTGGCTGTGCATATAGACACAGACTTTTATACAAAGCTGTCTGAAAATTTATAACTGAGCACAGGCTGCTCTAGGGTTTAAATAGAATGGGAGTAAATTCACTGGTGGTGACTTTAGGTAACTGCAACCTTTGGCTTATATGACCAGCATCTATGGGCAATTTTAATCATGAGTCATCCCAACCCTTTGGATTGGTTGTATTCATTGCCTTCTATCATCTGGGGCATCAGATAATAATTCGCCTTCTATTGTCATAGCTGTACTGCTGTGTTTTTCATTTTGATATATAATCTTTCTCTTATTATTTTAGAAAATTTTCTGTGATCTTTCTTTTTTCTGTATTTTAATAATACTTTATTTTACCCCCAATTATGTGTAAAAACAAGTTTTAACATTCTTTTATTTTAAATGTGGCACTACAAATTCTCTCTCTCCTTCTCCTTTCCCCTCCTCAAATCGTAAGCAATTTGATATAGACTATGCATGTGTAATCATGTAAAATGTAGTTTCATATTCATTCTGTGGGGAAAAAAAAACAAACTTGAATCACAAAAAAGGAGGAAGGAAGGAGGTGAGGAAGGAAGGAAAGAAAGAGGGAAGGGAGGGAGGAAGGAGGGAAGGAAAGAAAGGAGAGAGGGAAAGAGGGCAGGGGGAAGAAGGAAGGAAGGAAAGAGGGAGAGAGGAAAGAAGGGAGGGAGGGAGGGAGGAAGAAAGGAAGAAAGGAAGGAAAGAAGGAAGGAAGGAAGAAAGGAGGAAAGGACAATAGGGGAGGGAAGAAGGAAGGAAGGAAGGAGGGAGGAAGGAAGGAAGGAAAGAGGAAGGAAGGGAAAGAGAGAGGGATGGAGGAGGGAAGGAAAGAAGGGAGGGAGGGGGAAGGGAAAAAGGAAGGAGGGAAGGGGAAAAAGGAAGAAAGGAAAGAGGGAGGGAGGAAGGAAGGAAGGAATAGAGGAAGGAAGAAAGGAGGAAAGGACAGAGGGAGGAGGGAAGAAGGAAAGAAGGAAGGAGGGAGTAAGGAAAGAAGGAAGGAAGGAATGAAAGAGGAAGGAAGGAAGGAAGGAAGGAAGGAAGGAAGGAAGGAAGGAAAAAAGGAAGGAAGGAAGGAAGAAAGGAAAGAAGGAAGGAAGGAAGGAAGGAAAGAAGGAAGGAAGGAAGGAAGGAAGAAAGGAAAGAAGGAAGGAAGGAAGGAAGAAAGAAAGGAAAGAAGGAAGGAAGGAAGGAAGGAAGGAAGGAAGGAAGGAAGGAAGGAAGGAAGGAAGGAAGGAAGGAAGAAAGGAAGGGGAGGAGAGAGGGAGGAAGAAAGAAAGTGAAAAATAGTTTACTTTGATCTTTCTTCAAGAAATAGAAGCAAGCAAGGAAGGGCTAAAGGGAAAAAGAGACAGACAGTCTTTTTTGGGGAGTTTTTGCCCTTCTCCAAAGCATTGTGCACTTTTATTATTTCTTTATTCCTACCTCACAAATCCTTTTCAACTTGCCTTATTGGAAGAAAATGAGATCACAAGTCCATTTCAGTATTTGAGTACTTTTTAGTACTAAAAACCTTCATAAAGGGTCACAAAATATGCGTAAGTTCCAAAGTCATATATTGGCAGATTTAAGTCATATTGCCCAATTACCAGTATTTCCTGGTCATGTCTATATTGAGAATTCCTTCTCAAATCGACAAACATATTTTAGTTTCTCATGAGAATCAAATAGAAAGAAGAGACAGAAAACATTACATTTTTAAAGATATGTTTCCTGACATTCGTTTGATTTATTGTCTGGTTTCTTAAATTCATGTATGTGGTATTTTGTCCCTGAAATTCTTTCAGCTGATACTATTTTACTTTCCAGATTGCATTCCTTAAGCTTTAGGTCTTTCAGCTGGAATTGATGATGATGAGAAAAAAGGCTTTAAGTTTTGCTAAAGATTTTACATACATTATTTTATTTGATCCTTACAACAACAAATATCATTAGATCAATTAAACAGATCAGAAAGCTAAAGTTGAGAAAAGTTAGATTACCCAGGGTCATTTATCCAATAAGTGCCTTAGCATTTCTCCCTTGGATGTTCTAACTCAAAATTTAGAATACCAGTCACTATGCCACATAGAAGATGTTCATTTTATGGATGAGGAAAATGGTAGGTATTATTATTATTATCATTGGCAAAAATAAAATAGTCTCAAGGATGTGTTAGAAACATTGTTGTGGGATGCTTATCTCCTTGCCCTTTGTTCTGAATTTCCTTTCCAATTTCACTTCAATATCGTTTTTCTCAAGACAACTTTTCTGGTGCAATGGATATAGTACTGGGCCTTTCCCTTTTATAGTCTTATTATTTAATGATTAAAAGCAAGGAGAGAAAGATAGCAGCATTTCAAACACTTGAGAAGATATATTGGGGATGTACATTTATGTCCTTTTATTTCTCTTACAGAGTTGTATTCATATTGAAATACACGGTGAAGGAGGGAATGTGGAAAAACACTAATTCACTGTTAGTGAAATTATTAACTGGTCCAACCATTCTGGAGAACTATGTGGAACTATGCCCGAAGTGCTATAAAAAATGTTTTGACTCAGCATTACCATTACTGGATCTGTATTCCAAAGAGACAAAAGAAAATGAAAAGGACATATTTGTACAGAAATATTTGTAGCAATCCTATGTGTTTTGAGAATGAATTGGAAATTGAGAGAATGTCCATCAAATGGAAGGGGAGAAGGTGGTACAATGGATATAGTGCTGGGCCTGAAATCAGGAAGATTCATCTTCCTAAATTCAAATCTAGCCCCAGATATTTATTAGCTAAGCGAATAATTTTAACCATCTTTGTCTCAATTTTTCATCTATCAAATGAGCTGGAGAAGGAAATAACAAACCACTCCATTATCTTTACTAGAAATGCCCCAAGTGGGATTATGAAAAGTCAGACATAATAAATGAGCAACCATAAAAAATAATAAGAGGTATTGGTTCAGAAAATCTGGAAAGGTTGATATGAACTGATACAAAGTGAAGTGAGCAGAATCAGGAGAACACTGTACACAGAAACAGCAATATTGTAAATGATGTCTATCTTTGAAAGATGTAGCTACTCTGAGTACTACAATAATCCATGACAATTCTAAAGTACTCATGATGAAAAATGTTGTCTACCTTTAGTCAGAAAATTAATGAACTCTAAGTACGTATTGAAGTATTTTTTCAACTTACTCTGTTTTTAAAATAAGGCTAATATAGAAATATATTTACCACCACTTCACATGTTACATATATATATCATATTGCTCACCTTTGAATAATAGAGATGGATTGTGGGGAGGGAAAAAAATTGGAACTCAAAGTAAAAAGTAATTTTGAAAATGAACAAACAAAGAATTGAATAAAAAAAACTAAAAGAATATGAAGATAATAAATATATGAATACATGTACAAACATATGCAATGAAATATGTCCCAATTGAATAATAGAGATGGATTGTGGGGAGGGAAAAAAATTGGAACTCAAAGTAAAAAGTAATTTTGAAAATGAACAAACAAAGAATCGAATAAAAAAAACTAAAAGAATATGAAGATAATAAATATATGAATACATGTACAAACATATGCAATGAAATATGTCCCAAACCTTGGACTGACAGGGTCATTTATGGGTCTTTTGATGTGAGAACAGTCACATGGAGGAAGCACAGATGGGCTTCTAGATGTCATACCAGAAATCTGCTTTTCAAATAGAAAATACCTTATTTCATTCACTTTGGATCTTTGCTTTTTATAAACTTTGAATCTAGTCATTATATTCACATCAAAGGGAAAACCATTTCAAGTAGAGAACAAATTACAAATAAAAAATTAGCTAGATGTTTAATAGCTAACTTCACCTAACTATTAAAAGTGATTAAACTGTATCCTATAAGGAAAGACATAGGACCTGAATCCAAATCCATGCTCTGTCATTATCAATGTGATTTTAGGCAAGTTATTTAAGTGGATGTTCCAGGACTTAGCATATTTGGCTATAAAATGAAATAATTGGACAGAATGGTCCTTGGAGTTCCATTTCTAAACCTATAAGCTTTACACTTTAATTCTCTGTAGAGCTGCATCAATTAACTGCGTTGAAATGTCAATTTATAATAAAAGGGACAACAATAATTTACATGATCATGAATTTCAACTAATAACAAAAAAAATCTTTCTGAAGTATAATTTTGCAATATATAATATGTAGTAAGATCATCGAGGTGTGCTATATAGAGTTAAGAATAGTTGAAGTTTACTATCATTTTCTGCATGTTAGGAAGCTGTAGCCAAGAAGTTAAAAGGTGGACAGAAAAAGGGGAAATATTTCTTATATAGCTTTTATCTACCTACTTGTTTCCATTAAAAGACTAAAAGCAACAGTATACCTCAGTTGCATTATCATGCCTACAAATGAATCGATCAGATTCTAGTAACTTTCAAAATAGAATTCCCTTTGAAACATGAAAAAAAAAAATCCTTTTAAAGAAAATTAAACAACCTGAACCTCTTCCTGTAATCCCAAACCAAGGCAATGATTCCTAAAGGGAGGCAGGTTTTTCATCAACAGTGGAAAGAGAGAAAGGCTGTATTGTTCCCTAATCCTCTCCTTTGAGATTGGTGTTGATCTCCTGCTGTCATTTCTCCTGGACTTGAAAAGACTGTTCATTCTTTGCTTACTTCTCTTTAGTAAGGTAATGTTAGCTCTTAGTGCAGTGCTGTGCACAGAACTCATTATCTTTTCTTCTCAACCCACTCCTCCTAACTTCTCTAGTTCTGTTGAGAAGACCACCATCTTTTCAGTCATTCAGGTTTATACACTTAAGAGATATTCTCAATTTTTTCACTCTTTCGCATTTCCCATATCCAATTTACTGCCAAGTCTAGTCCTGCTTACACAACATTTAACTCGTGAATCTACTTCTTTATACTCTTATGACCATTAGTCTGGTCAAGGACCTCATTGCTTCTTGTTTCAACTGGATTAAATTGGATTTCTAATTATTCTCCCTTCATTTATCCTCTTCCCTAATAAAAGCTACATAAAAAAGATAATTTGGTATTCCTAAAGCATTGATTTGAACAAGTCACTTCCCTTCTCAGGATACCTTTGTAACTCCCTATTGCTTCTGAGAAAGTGAACAACTTCCTTTGTTTTAAATTTAAAACACTTTGTAATTTCCCTTCAATTTATACTTCTAGCTTTATTAAAATTACAATGACAATGATATCACTATCACCACCATCTACATCACCATCATCATCATAGAATTTTAAGGTTTGCAAAACACTTTATCAATATTATTATATTTTATCTTCATGATAGATCTGGAATATAGGTGCTTTTTGTTATCCCTGATCCCCCCTCCCATACAATCACTTTATATTTATTTTATATTGCTCTATCCTTTTACATGTTATTTCTACCAACAGAATGTGAGCTCCTTGAGAGCAGAGAACCCTCTTTTTTTGCCTTTTTTATCTATAGAGTCTTACCATAAATCTTGAAACAAAGTTGATATTAATAAAAGCTAGTTAAATTGAATAGCAGAAGCTTAATATTTATCAAATAAAAGGAAGAACATGAATATTTCACATAATGGAATGATCTTTTCCAATTTAGGATGGATAGTTAAGTTCAGCTTCTAATTTCCAATTCTCATTTTAATTTCCACATTTTATTGTCTTGAAATCTGTGGCATATGGGTATAGAGAGTAAAAATGAAACCTAAAGTCAATGCAATGAAACCAATGCATCTGAGAACTGTATTTGACCTTTGTTATTTCTTGAAAAGTCTCCTTGAGCAGCCTTGAGTAAAACCCTGTCATGATACACTTTGGTTGTTGTTGTTTTTTTTTTTTTTCTACTTCATTTATACTATACCCTAGAAAATAATCTCTGTAGTAGTATTTTGTTTTAGCAACTAACCTAGACCAGATGGATCAATTAAGTTCATCATTCTGATTAAAACACAGCAAATACTTTTAATCATTATGAAAGGAACATAATAGAACCTGGAGCTTGGGTAACTAGGAAAATGAGATGATGAATAATACAGTTTCTGTCCTCAAAGATATGGATAAGACAAATATGTGAGTAAGTATACTGTGATTCCAAAAAATATGTGTTCAAAGAAATATGTACTAAATGTCCATTAAAGATATGCTATTGTGCTCTGAGGACTCAGAAAAGAGAGAATTACATCTGCTTTAGGAATTGAAGCAAGCTTTATATAGAAATTTGTGTCTGAAATCATTCTTGGAGAGTGAGTTGAGATTTCAACAAGCAAAACTGTACATTCAAGACTGAACAAAGACATGGTAATGGAAATATACTCTGAGAGAGAAATATTTGAAGAAGTGTCAGGATTTATAGACTTTTTTAATGATTAGTAGGTAGGTAAGGAACTTGAAAATGTGTATAGGTATAAAAGGTATATGGGGGTGGGGAGAGAGTTTGAAGATATATTAGGTTGCAATGACCAAAATTGCTGAATGATTAACATTCTAGAGCAGCAGAAAGGGATAGAGTCAAGAGTGCAGGTGGTTAGCTCTTTGCTTATAGGGAAAATCACTTTCCCAGAGAACAGATTAAAAGCAGAATGGGTGAAAACAGATAAACTTTGAAAAGAGGCAACATGAAGTAGTTTACATTTGATTATTGCATTCTTTTCTAGCAAATAAAAGTGAGGACGGGCAAGAATGAGAGTGAGAATTATTGACTGGATTGGGGAATGACATTGGTAACCAGAGAATAGAAATGTTGAAGAATAGTAGAAGTAGTGTAAGAGAATGGAAAACGTTTGGAAAAGCTACTGAAGAAAATTTTAAAGTAGCAAATAAAAGAATTAAAATATTCAATTTAACAAACATTTAGTAAATACAAATATTCCTTGCACTCTTCTGGACACTATACAAAAAGTTTAGAACAGTCTGTCAACACACACACAACAATTACATATAACCTAGATACACTATGTTTGAAGGTGGGGAGGACACCAGCAACAATTAGGATTCAGGAATGGCCTTTGGTAAAAGGAAAGGTTTGACCTGAGCCTTAATGGAGGATGGGTAATCTTAGAGGCAGAAGTGAAGAGGAAGTGTGTTTCAAGTATGAATAGCCAGAGAAAAGACAGAGATAGAAGTTCCATGTATTACTAACTATAAAAATATTAGTTTTACTGGACCATATGATATCTGAAGGGGAGTAAGGCCAGAAAGTTAGGTGAGTGACAGATTGCTAAAATCTTCAAATGCCCTAGAGAGATTTATATTAGATCCTAAAAGTTATAGGGAGTCACTGCACTTTATTAAAGGGCAGCTAGGTGGCGCAGTGAATAGAGTCCTGGACCTGGAGGCAGAAAGACTCATATTCAAATCTGGACTTAGATACAAATTATTTGACTCTAGGAAAGTTATAACTCCATTTGTCTCAGTTTTCTCGTTCATAAAATGAGCTGAAGAAAGAAATGGCAAATCACTCCAGTATCTCTGCCAAAAAAATACACAAAATGGGGTTACAAAGAGTTATACATGGCTGAAAACAAAGGAATAATAGTTTTATTTGGGAGGGAAGAGATATTGTCATGACTGAACTTTAAGAATATTACAGACAATTGCATAGGGCATGGATTGGAGTGGGAAGGGACCTGAGGCTATGGATAAAAAGATAAAAATAAAACAGCAGCAGACATGTAAATTCTTATATTCAAATATTGCCCATATCTGCAACATTTTCTCTCCTTATCTCTTTTTTCCCGACCTTCTAAAATCACACTTTCTACAGGAAACCCTTCCTGATCTCCCTGAATAATAGTGTTTTCTCTCTTTTGATTTCCTCTTTTTGTTGTTGTTCATAGTTGTTTGTATGTTATTTCCCCCATTAGGCTGCGAGTTCCTTGAAATATAGTCTTCTTTCTGCATGTCTTTGTATCTTCAGTGCTTAGCACAGTGCTTGTCACAGAGTTTGTGATTAATACAAATTTATTGACTGACTACTGAAAGTATATGACATGAACCTAATGAGTAAATATAAAGTAATTTGAGGCTAGAAAGAAAATTGACAACAAGGAGTCATGGAAGACTTCATGGAAGAGGTAACACTTGAGCTGAATATTAAAGGATATTAAGTATTCTTAGAAGCAGAGATAAGAAAAGACAGCATTCCAGGCATGGGGACATTTTATGCAAAAATATGGAGTTAGGATGAAGCATTCAGGTTTTTTTTTGGAATAAGTAATAGTTCAGTTTTATAGGAAATAAATGATATCATAAATGGTCATGTGAAATGAGACAGGAAAAGTATTTATCAAAGACATGCCATAGAGTTTGTGTTTTATCCTAGAGGTCATCAAAAGTGGTTAAGTCAGGGTAGTGATAAACCTCTGCCCTAGAAAAATTATTTTGACAACTGTGTGAAAAGAGAATTAAAGGAGATCAGAGTAGAAAGTTATTATAATATTCTAGGTAAGAGATAATGAGGGCTAAAACTAAAGTGGCGATCATATGATTAAAGAGGAGGAGACAGATGCAAGAGATATTATGGAGGCCGAAAAAAATATATGATGACAATTGATTAGATACAAGAAGCAAAGGAGAAAGAAGGCTAAGAATCATTTTGAGCATATAAAAGTAATTAAAGGAATATGCCCAATGCCCAGTAAAGAAAAAAGGAAAGTTTAAAAGAGCAGATTTGAAGGGGGGAATAATTAATTTCATCTGGAAGTTGTGATTTGAAATGTCTGTGGAATTTCCAGAGGAAATGTCCAGAAGAATATTGGTGATATAAGATTGAAGTTCAGAAAAGAAATGCAGCCTGGATGTATAAATTGATCAATCATCTATATAGATGCTTGATGAAATTACTATACAAGTGAATGAACTGAGATGAGGACTCAGGACAGAGTATTAAGGGTATCTATTCTTCAGAGGTGGGAGATGGATTTTGGTACAGCAAAGGAACAATTAAGCAGATAGGAAGAAGAGCAGGAGAAAGTATTTTCCATAGAAGTCAAGAGAGGATGGCATACTCAGTTGAAGAGGGTATTTAATAATGTCAAAAACTTCAGACAAGTGAGGGGAGGTGAGAACTTTATTTTTAAAAAAGTCAATTAATTTAGTAGTTAAGAGACCATTGGCAAGTTTGGATAAAATTTCTTTCTTTTTTTTTCCCCCTGAAGCAATTGAGGGTAAATGACTTGCCCAGGGTCACACAGCTAGGAAATGTTTAGTGTCTGAGTTAAGATTTGAACTCAGGTCCTCCTGACTTGAGGGCTGGTGCTCAAATCCACTGTGCCACCTAGTTGCCCTGGATAAAGTAAGTTTCAAAAAAGTGGGAGAGTTTTGAAGGTATACAATAAGAGAGTTTATAACTTCAATATTCTAACAAAATAGGAGTCAAGGTCATAAAATTAGTAGGACAAGCAGTCTATGGGGGATAAAAGATAGCATTTTGGAACAGTTGCTTCAAGTAGCATGATAAAAAGCCTATCAGAGAAGAATAAAACATGAAAATTGATGGAGAATGGGTCTCAGTGAGCTTAGATATCATGAACCTAATCAATGTAGTTTCCCTAACATTTAGAAACGTAAGAGTAGAAATGCAAAAATCAGGTAATAAAGGTGACTGAGAGTCAAAAATGGATGTGAACAGTGATGGAATTGATTCCAAGTTAGAGGACAATAGTTGAATTGATCAATAGTAGGATAAAAACCGTGCAGAAAAGAAAGTAAGGTTAGAGTAAAAATAATTGAAAGAACAAAGAGTTTTGGAGAAGAGTTATGATGAAAATCAAGAAAGTTAATATAGAAAGACAAGAGATTGTGATGACTAGGGGATTTCAGAGTTTGAGATCATGGACATAGCACAGTTATGGGAAATGAAATTTTTTTACCTGTTTAACAAGCAGCTTTCCAAAAAAAAAGTTTAATCTGGTATTGTAACATTTTCTCTATCATTTTCTAGCCTAGATCAAGGTTCCCGCTGCCTGGTTTTATATGGCATCTGAACTTATTTTTTACATTTGTATTTTTTTAAAAAATTAAAAAAGTTAAATTTTTATACTTACAAAAATTTGGCCCATATTAAATAGGCTTTAGATCAGATTTGACCTTTAAGCTGTATTTTACTAATTCCTGGCCTAGATAATCAACAAAACAATAAACCAACTCCTGATTTATAGGCTTTTCCATTTTCCAAAGTGTAAATGCTCACTATGAAAATTTAACAATTAGCTCTCAGGAGTTGGTATGAGCTGACTCCAACACATCACTAGCTCACTGATGCTGAAATCTAAGGTAAGGAATCCCCAGTGAGTAGTTGAAATGAAACAAAATTGTAGATCATTAGAGCTGAGGAGATGATAAATTAAGAATGAATTAAGAGCCCTGAGACCCTGGTCTCTATTTAATGAGTATGAGTATATTCCTTATTTTCTCAGGTTTACCATACTTCCCAAACATCTCTATGCCATTGTACACATGTATTTCTCTCCTTTCCCTTTTCAAATCTATCTCTGAAAACAGTAATCAAACCAACTATATCATTCTTGGAAAGATCATATCAATTCATTAATTCAATCACTATTTGTCTGATTTTCTGTCCTAAAACATTTCTATAGGGGACATTACTCCCCTATAATGTGTTGTTTTCTCCTATTAGAATGTGAGTTCAATCAGGCAGAGAATGACTTGTTTACTTATGTTTGTATTCCTAGCACAGCACAGTGTCTGGCATGTAGTAAACATTTAATAAATGCTTTTTCTCTCTTTAATTCATTGATTTGTCCATAAGAGGTCAGTACATTCAAGATAACATTAATAGTTATAGTAAAATAAGGTCAGGGGTAGAAGTGGTCAGAAAGATTGTGAGCCTAGTACTAAACTCCTTTAGAAGGAAGGAGAGTGACCTACATAGACCAGTAGATTGCCAACCAACAGTGAGGGATTAACTGAGCTTATATTAGTATCAATCAGTAGTCACCCTAATTAGCAAAATGTCACTAATTTCTCTAGCAATGCTCAGGCAGCCTGGGAAAATAAAACAGTGAGGATTATATAAGATTAGGGAAATGGGTTATGATGATAGGCCAAGTGGGCAAGAGATGCAGTTTGCAATCTCTTCATGTCTCAATAGACAGTTCCCATGGCTTTCTGTGGTTATAAAGATTCATCAGCTAATAGTTAAGACTTCTCTGGTCATGAGCCTCTCCACAAATACCTAGGTTAGTACTTGGACAATTATTACCCAAGATTTTGCTGAGCCTTGTCTCAAAAGCTTTCCCATAGGGTAGGGACCAACCAGAGTTTACCCTCTGTAGCTATAGTCTCCGAGCCTTAGGTCAGCTTCATGAAAAGATGGAACATTGACAAAAGACTGCTAGTGGCTCCTGGTTTGGGGGGACCCTCCCCCACTATCTTATATTTATTTTGTCTATATTATCTCACCTAATGAATGTAAACTCCACTAGGGAAGGGATTATTTCACAGACTTATGGAATTTGAGAGTCAGAAATAACCATTGTGGATCTCTAGTCCAGTCCATATACTAAAGAAATCCCCACTATAATGTACTCAAGTGGTCAAACAGCCTGTGCTTGAAGACCTCAAGGCTGCATAACCCTAAATATTCTATTCAATTTTTAGACAGTTCCTAATAGAACATTCTTTTGCCAACATCAAATCTAAATTGTTCTCTTTATAACTCGGACCAATTGCTCCTGGCTCTGCTTTCTGGATCTAAATAAAATAAGCCTAATCCTTTCTCCACCTGATAGTCCATCAAATATTTACCAGAGACCATATCCTCCTGACTGTTCTCTTTTCCAGCCTAAATATATCCAGTTTCTTCAATTAATCTTTCATTTTTGTCTTTCATAGAATTTTACATTTTTGCCTTACATTGAACCTGTAAATTGTGGGCATTTAATTCATTCTTGTTAATTGATTGATTTCTCTTAATAAATTAGATGTGATTAGGAGGAAAGAACTTAAATTGGGAGATTAGCAAGAAATTCTTCCTCATGGATATTGTAGATATGCTCACTGATAGTCCCTGTAGGAAGGAAACCACATGAGTTTCCCATGACAGAACTTAGGTCTATTCTACTGTGTACTGGTCTGTCTTTTGAAAAAGAGAAAAAAACAAAAACAAAAACAAAACAAAACAAAAAAAAAAAAAACAGTCCAAAACAGACTAAGCTGATTTGTCAACTCACTTTTATGGATTATAGTCAAAGCTCCATCCTTTGATAAGAGTCTGTCTTCCTTAGCTGTTAGCTATGAGATCATCTTGATAGTCAAATACTTGGGAACCAATCAGGAGTTTTGTAATCTGTCAGAAGGTACCAGTTAGACATGCTTGGTCATCTTATATTATTTGGAGAATCTCATAAAATTTATCAGGGACTCCCTGGTTCCAACCCTTACATGTAACATGTACTTTTGTTTATTTGTATAATTCAGTAAGTGTAGTTCACTTCTCTGCTTGATGGAATTGGACCTAGTCAAATGTTTTTCCTTTAATGGCTAAAAGCCAATAAAGAGGGTGATTTAGTGCCTAAGATTCATTGATGAGTTTCATGGATTTTTGAAGTAAGAGGACATAAATTCTATTTCCTTGAATCAGGAGGTTTTCTTAAAAAAAAAAGAAAAGAAAAGAAAACATGTGGGATTCTGACATATGGGGTTTGATTAGTCTATGCATGTACACTTGGAAATTTTATATAAATAAATATTATTCTATATATTTTATTTTTATATATTTTGTATGAATATATTATATAAATAAATATATAGAAGCTAATTTTGTGAAAAAGTTTACATATATATAAATAAGTTTATATATGTGTGTGTGTGTGTGTGTGTGTGTGTGTGTGTGTGTGTGTGTATGCAGAGAGAGAGAGAAAGAGAGAGAGAGAGAGTTATGTGTATGTATGTGTGGATATATAGTCACTTTCAGGAGGGTGAGTACTGTTAGTTTCTTTTGCCTACAGTATGGTGAGGGGATAAGTGCAGGGCAGTGCCACTCAAAAGTAGTTTTTCTACAAAGTAGGACACGGCAGAGGCAGATTGGTTGGAAGGGATGCCCCAAGGCTGCCTAGATACACCAAGTGAAAAACACCAAGGTATAGTTGTGGAAGCCTGGGAAACAATACAGCAATAAGCTAGCCTGCAATCTGAGGGACTCCGGGATACAGTGGCTTTCCTGAGGGAAATGCTTTAGGCAGACTAAGTGTCCAACAGGCAGAGACACCAGCAACTCTAAGTACTGAAAATAGCAGCATGAGCAGTTAGGACAGTTGCACAACCTTCGGGGCTTTCTCCACAGATATGCAAGTGTGGAAAGAGAAATTTACTACACATGGATTATGTATAATGACCTGCCCACTTTCCAATAGATACATTGTGTACATATGTTCATATAAACCCATTCTTGCAATGCACTTTCTTCTTATCTGTGTGTCATACAAATCTTCCCCTAAGATGATACTATCATGAAGGCTTGCTTAACCCTTCAATTATTAGTACCTCCCTCCCAAACTTTTTTTATACTTAACTACTTTGTATTCATTTTTTTTAGTTTATATTATTTTACATCTATTTTTAAATAAGCCTATCTTTCCATTAGAATTCAAGCTCCTACCCAAAGCCCCTAACTGCTGGGAAAAGAATTCATTATTTGATAAAAACTGCTGGGATAATTGGAAATTAGTATGGCAGAAATTAGGCATGGACCCACACTTAACACCATATACCAAGATAAGATCAAAATGAGTCTATGACCTAGGCATAAAGAACGAGATTATAAATAAATTAGAGGAACATAGAATAGTTTATCTCTCAGACTTGTGGAGGAGAAAGAAATTTGTGACCAAAGATGAATTAGAGACCATTACTGATCACAAAATAGAAAATTTTGATTACATCAAATTAAAAAGCCTTTGTACAAATAAAACTAATGCAAACAAGATTAGAAGGGAAGCAACAAACTGGGAAAACATTTTCACAGTTAAAGGTTCTGATAAAGGCCTCATTTCCAAAATATATAGAGAACTGACTCAAATTTATAAGAAATCAAGCCATTCTCCAATTGATAAATGGTCAAAGGATATGAACAGACAATTTTCAGAGGATGAAATTGAAACTATTACCACTCATATGAAAGAGTGTTCCAAATCATTATTGATCAGAGAAATGCAAATTAAGACAACCCTGAGATACCACTACACACCTGTCAGATTGGCTAAGATGACAGGAAAAAATAATGATGAATGTTGGAGGGGATACGGGAAAACTGGGACACTGATGCATTGTTGGTGGAGTTGTGAACGAATCCAACCATTCTGGAGAGCAATCTGGAATTATGCCCAAAAAATTATCAAATTGTGCATACCCTTTGATCCAGCAGTGTTTCTATTGGGCTTATATCCCAAAGAAATACTAAAGAAGGGAAAGGGACCTGTATGTGCCAAAATGTTTGTAGCAGCCCTGTTTGTAGTGGCTAGAAACTGGAAAATGAATGGATGCCCATCAATTGGAGAATGGCTGGGTAAATTGTGGTATATGAATGTTATGGAATATTATTGTTCTGTAAGAAATGACCAGCAGGATGAATACAGAGAGGACTGGCGAGACTTACATGAACTGATGCTAAGTGAAATGAGCAGAACCAGGAGATCATTATACACTTCGACAACGATATTGTATGAGGACATATTTTGATGGAAGTGGATTTCTTTGACAAAGAGACCTGAGTTTCAATTGATAAATGACAGACAAAAGCAGCTACACCCAAAGAAAGAACACTGGGAAACGAATGTGAACTATCTGCATTTTTGTTTTTCTTCCCGGGTTATTTATACCTTCTGAATCCAATTCTCCCTATGCAACAAGAGAACTGTTCGGTTCTGCAAACATATATTGTATCTAGGATATACTGCAACATATCCAACATATAAAGGACTGCTTGCCATCTAGGGGAGGGGGTGGAAGGAGGGAGGGAAAAAAAATCGGAACAGAAACGAGTGTCAATATAAAGTAATTATTAAATAAAAAAAAAAAAAGAATTCAAGCTCCTTGTGGGTAGAAATGATTTCATTCCTTCTACTCATACACTCAATGGCTAATGCAGCATACAGAACATAATGGGCACTTTTAATAAGCACCTATTGGAAGTATTACACCATCTTAGCCAAAGGTAGTTGTGTATAAGAAGAAGCAGTAGATTTAACATACCTCCTTAAAATATTTTTATCCTCCAAATTGTTGTTATGTGATGAAATGGTAAACTAATTAAATACTAGCTTTTTTTTTTCCATTAAAGTTTGTACATATTTGTTTGCTTCTTGTCTCCTGCTTTAGATTATGAGCTCCTTCAAGGCAGGAACTAGCTTTTGCTTCTTTTTGTATTCGTAGCACTTAGCACAGTATCTATTGCTTAACTTTTTTTTTTTTTTCTTGACTTACTGACTGACTTGCAATATAGTTTGTTGGCTAGAGAACAGGCCTCCAGAGATAAGAATCTTGGGCTCATATTCGTGTCCTTCTTCTGACACAAACTGGTTGAATGATCTTGGGGAAATCACTAAAATTCTCTAAAAATTATAAATTGCAGAATAATGCTTTGGATTGGCAAGGAGAGTTTCCTTACCAGGAATTTCAATATCAGTGAACTCAGTTCAACCAAACAAGATTTTGTCCACTTAAAAGGCCTATTACAAATGACAATATTTCATTCCATTTATATTATTCCATTTGATATTCACAAAAATCTTAACAGGGATTTATTATCACCATTTTAGAGTGGGGAAAACTGATTCAGAAAGCAAACACATAGTTGCTAAGTTAACAAATAAATCTAGATCAAAGGAGTATCAGTGTAATACCTGGAAGGGATCTAGGAGTTTTTCTATTCCAACCTTACTTTGTAGATGAAGGAAGAAACTGAGGACTAAAAAAATTAATTGGCTTGGTAAGATTGATTAGTTGGTAAGTAGAAAAACCTGGATTTTACCCTATTTCTCCTGACTTCAACTATATTGTCCTCTGGTTCCCAGTCCAACTCACTGCACCACACTGCTTTCATTCAAGAAAGGGTGATTCATACAAACTTAGAAAAAGAGTCATTTCCATTGAGTGATGTGACCCCATTGACAGTTGTGATAATATTCTGCCTTTAAATGTTAATCATGTCTGTCATTCTAGAGCTACCTGAATGAAGACTATATAGCCAGACTGTTAAATGCATTAATACAAGGAGAGGGAAAAGCTAACAAGGACTATTGCAATTGCATTGTCAGCTGCAAAAGTGTTTGATGAGAATCCAAAATAAATGTCACAAGTCTTAGCCAGATAATCTAACTTTCTTCTCAGTCATTGTGATGAATGTATTTGTGAAGAGTTGGTGAATTCTTTTTTTTTTTTTTTTAACTGCTGAAACAGTTCATGTTTTCGGAACTGGTTTAAGAGAAGACATTTCCTTGGTATGATTGCAATTCTTAACAACAACAGCTAAACTCTTTGTAGCAAATCTCCACTGGGGTAGAACTAAAATCTGGAAGTAATCAGCAACCACTGAACATCAGAAATTCTTCAAAAAACATTTAAACGCAGCTGGAGTCTGCTGGTAGTTGGGATAGGATTCAGGTACCTAATCCCTTGGGGTGAGTTGCCATCCCCCATCTTCCTTGTCTTGTGTGTGGAACTAAAAAGCCCCAGGGTGTTGATGGCTGCAAAGAAACTGTGGCATCTGACACCTGCTGGGAGCAATAAATACAGAACTAGGCCTGCCATCCTCAGTTTGTTCCTTTCTTGCTTCCTACTAGAGCTGAATTCTTTCATTCTGAGATGAGCTCAAACTGTTTAGCCATGTAAACAAATCTGGTAAGTAAGAGAAATCACTGCTATTGAGGCAGTAGTTTTTGACACATCTGCTTGACCTGTAATACAGGCAAGTCTAGTTAAAAAAGTAAACAGAATCATACCTTGTATTTCAGAGAATTATAGTTGTAATTTTTCTAGAAGTCAAATCATTGAATATATCCTTTTCAAACTTCTTTAATTTTATCTGTCTCTTCTGTTCTTTCTTTTTTCTTTCTATTCATTCATCTACCTGTGTTTATTTTTACAGTCTTTGTTTATTTTAAATAGAATAATAGAGTGGGTTTCCAGATAACTAATTAGTTATTCCCATTGGTATATAAAGTCTGAATTAGTTAATAGTCAATCTTATTTTTCATACAAGCTTGACTAGTTTCATAGGAGCTCTCAATTCTGTTTGAAAAGGAACTGATGCTAATAAATGAAGAGTTGGATTGCTTCCTTCACTGCAACAGATACACTAACCCAGTGGTACCAGGAATCAATAAATGAAGTATGTGAATCTAGAGTATAGCTCCCTTGATTTCTGGTTGGCAGACAACATGGAGCGCTGCCAAAGTGTAGGGTAGGGGAATAATTGTATTTAGTGGGAAGTAAATATAATGAAACCAACAGGGTTCAGACAAGCTACCTTCTTGACTCTCCCCAATGCCCAAGTGTTCATTTACAGGCTAGTTTGCTCTAAATCTCTCCCTCCAACCTCCCCCATCCCCATTAAATAGTCATTAATTTTCTTGTTGAGATTAGTTCTTTTCTCCACTTGGCAAGTCAACTGGAGCACAATACTTATTCTGTTAGAAATGGATTTTTTTTTCCACTAGAGAATGAATGAAAAATGTGTTTCATGCCATATGCTCAATAATTTTTTTAGTTATATTTATTCACATATTTGCAAATCTACTATATTTATTGCCATGAAACTTAAATCTCAGATGTGTGTCTGTGTAAGTGAATACAGTACCACCCATTGAGTGTGAAAATGGTATAAGCCATATTTGTTATTAATTATAAGCCAGTTTATCCAGAAGTTTCTTGGAGTGTTTTCATGGAACTTAATCATATTTATTTCCCAATTAAGCACTCAAGGACTTTACAAGAGGATTACAAATATTATGGCCCCAAGCCTTTTCAGGAGAGCCACCTGTTTATTCCTCTACTTGACAAATGAGGTAACCAATAATACTGAACTATCAGACATCCTCCCTGAAGTAGGACCCTGATCACTGACCCAATAAAAGGTCTTTAAGGTAAAGGGACTGTAAGAGTAAGAGTGGAGCATCAATTTGCTTTATTCCAGCATGTCCAATTTACTTATCTTTCAGAGAAAAATTATCACCTGTAGTGACTGTTCCTTCCAGTGAGCCCCCTCATATGAACCTGTGAAGGTTCACAGCACTTCGTTTGTAAGTCTCATATATTTTCACAGTCTATTTTAAATTTTATTTATTTATGTACCTGCCTTATTTCCTACCTATTACACTGTGAGCTCAGTGAAAGAAGGGCTACAACATTTTCATCAGCATTGCATCTCCTTCAGTGCCTGCTTACTAAAGTGGTCTTCTCTCAGTGCCTAGAACTTGTCAAAGTGAATTGGATAGAGGCAGGGTACAGTATGAAGAAAAGGAGATTTGGAGTCAAAGATTTGTATTCCAGTCCCATTTTTGCTATCTGTGTAATTTTAGGTGCTTCACTAAAATCTCTGAACTTTACTTCCTCACCTATAAAAATGAAATATCAAACTATATGATTTCCAGAATTGCTCTAAGCTCCAAATCTTTGAATTAAAATCTAACAGCATCTTCTCAACCAATAGATGCAAATTTAAGGGACCACTATTATTAGTCTATCTTTGTCTCTTCTCACTCTTTTTCTATCCTTTCCTTCCTTACTCTTCTATCACCTATTTAGAATGTAAGCTCCTTGAGAGTTTTTTTTTTCCCATTCTTTTTATGGCCAGCACCTACCACAATACTTGGCCCATAACAGATATTTAATAAATACTAGGTGGTTGAATAATTATTGACTAAACCACCTTGGAAAGATTAAGTCACAATTTTAGTCCATTATGCTTTCTTTGTATTTAACTAAGATAAAAATACTAATATACCCTATTTCAGTTTTATCTTATACAAAACATGTCCACAATTCCACAGTGTCTCAATTTTGATAATGTATAGTATACACCATTTCCATTTGTCTGTTTATTTGGTAGAATTAGCTCTACTTCATGAAGCTATAGGGTATTATGGGAAACACTGAACATGGAATAAGGAGTGACAAAGGATCAATCTTACTTCTGGCGTTTCTTATTTGGTGACCAGGTACAAACTACCTAACTTCACCAATCTCAAATTTCTCATCTGTATGATGGTGATAATAGTATTTGTAGTACCTATTTTATAGGTACTGAAGTGGGATATATGTTTATAAATAGATAGATAGGTAGATAGATAGATAGATAGATAGATAGATACATATAGATATATAGAAAGATATGTATATTTACATATGCTTGTCAACAATTTAGCACCATGTCCAAGAAAACTATTATGAGCATTGTTATAAACCTACTAGTCACAAGAAATTAGCTGATGTCATAGAGCCCATGTCTTTGTTATACATTTTTACAATTTTCACAAATTCTCAAAATGTAAGTCATAGAAGAAACCTTAGAGATCACCTAGGTAAGCCCTCTTTATACAAATAAGGAAACTATAGTATAGTAGAAAGTAGAAAGAAGCTGGGTTCAAATCCAGCCACTGACACTTATTGTGGCTTGACCTTAATTTTTCATTGCCTTTGTTTCTTCAACTTTAAAATGAGAGGCTTAGAGGAGATGAATTTTGAGGTCCTTTCTAGCTCTAAAAGAGGGTGTTTTGTTCCTAAGGTCAGAGAAGTGACCTCAGCAACCTCAAATAGCTAGTTAGTGGTAAAATTGGGACAGAGTTTAAGTCCTAGACCATTGCTCTATGAATCACATACTATTGCTCAACATTTCTTCTTTTTAACATAGAGATTTTACTTTTACATAGAACTTGCTTATATATTATGTGTCAATATAAAGAATCATCTGGCTTTTGCAAGAAGAAGTTGTAGGAAGAATGGCAGAAAAGAGAATAACTAGAGATGAATAAGAAGAAAATGACTTAAAGTGGTATGTATTAGTGAAAAAGTCCAGAGACTGAAACTGGGGAGAAGAAATTTGGCAAAATTTGAACTATATTGAGTATAATCTATTTCAAATCTCCTTTCTAGGTATAGGAGAAATAGGATCAAGGACAATTAAGGAAGATAGAAAAGGATTAAAGAGGATTAAAGAAGATTAAGGAGGATTAGGGATAGAACCAGAAGATTTAAGACTCTAGAAGGATGAGGAATAGGTACTTTGTCAGACTTGGGTTAGATAAATAAGAAATTAGATCATTAATCAAATTGATAGAACTGATAGAAGAGCAGGACAAATTGATGAAACATACATGAAATTGAAACAAGAATAAATGACAAATGGTTAGAGAGCTGTTGTTGGGAAAAGGAAAGGAATTTGAATGGGCTTGTCCAGTGATAATTGGTTGTAAGAAGTTTCTAGAAACAAGGTTATAAATCTCAACCATTAGGAAGAGTAAGGAAAATTGTGCGGTGACTTGCCTAGAGTGTGAAATATTTTCATTTTCAACATAGTCAAGTGACTGTTATCTGTGCCTTAAATTAGGCACAATTAAAGAAGGCACAGAAGAAGGTGAGGGAACTACAAGGAAATGCCTCTCCACATTCAAAGTTGTTATGAAGAATAAAGCATTCTAAAAAAATAAATACGTTAACGTAAGATTGCAATGAGATAAAAAGAAGGTCTGAGATGGAAGAAGAAAACTTTAATCCATCAGGATATAGTTTGCAAGAGTGTTACATAGAGAAAAGGGGAAAGGAAAATGACACCAGAACAAATAGATGTTAAATACAGGTTTTAGACTCCTTCTGAAGTGGAGAGAGCTGGGATGTTTTTCTAAGAGTGAGAAAGTAGAGTCACAGAAGTTATCCAATGAGAGATTTATCTTGCAAGGGTATTGTAAGGATCAAATTAGATATTTGTAGGAAACATTTAATACAGTGCCTTGTACTTAATAAGAACTACAGAAATGCTTATTTCCTTAATTCCCCACCTCCTAAGACCTGTCAAAATGAACAATTACCTTTTATCTTATGATAATACCAAAAAAGAACATTTAAAAAATACAAATGATTATGAAATCTTGGACAAAAAAACAAAACAAAACAAATTTTAAAAATTGAAGAAAATTGGCACAGGTAGTTTTCCTTATTGATACCCATTGTTGTCAAGGTTTGGAGAAAAGAAATATTAGTTTGAGCAATGAACAGCTGGCTAAGAACATGGTGTCTGAGAATGAGATTTGGATTTCTGGTTAATGGATTATTATACAAGGGTGAGAGATTCCTACCTACTGATAGAGCACAATTGCTGATAAGAATGTATTTCCCTAGTGTCTTTCAAATTTAATCAAAGGCTTTAAGCTAATAAGGATGGAGGAGAAGCCTGCCTATATTTATCCATGAAGTTAGATATTATAGAGAATAAAAATGGTAAAAAAAAAAAAAAAAGAAAGAAAAAGGAGGATCAGAGAAGGAAGAGGACTTTTGCTTAAGATGGATGGAGTAATGATAACCAAGAAGAGGGAAAGCAAAGTGTTTGGTCTATATTTTGTTTCTGTTCTTCCCACAAATCAGGGTGACTTTGATAGTGGAAATGACAGAAAAATTAATACAAGAGGAATTTGATTCCCAAAATTAGTAAGGGAGAAATAAAAGAGTAAAAATTTATAATTAAGACATATTGCAGATAAACTATAGATTTTAAGTTCTAAAATAAAAGCAGAAAAAAATCTAAATATAGTAGATATAATTGCTGAGTTATTGTTAATGATTTCAGAAACATGACAGAAAATGGCGAAAGGACCAAAAGATTGAAGTGGTACAAATGTTGGCTCAATTTCTAAGTGTCCCCCCCCCCCCATAACAACTTAGGTAGCCTGACAAAGGCCTTGTAGATTGTATGACCATGGAGGACTCATAGAAAAAAGTTCCTCTGAAAGTTATAGTCTGATAGTAATGTCTTGCTCTATTTAACTTCAGAAGACGAACTAGGAGCAATGGAATAAAGTGAGATAGAAGCCATTTTAAACATAAGCTTAAGAATTTCCTAATATTTGGGGCTGTTCCAATTATAATGGGTTGCCTTCAAAAGTTAGCTCCTGATTGCAGATCATTTATAGGGTATGACATAACGAAGATTTGTTTTCTACAAAGCTTCTTAAATTATGGGTCATGATCTCATATGGGGGTCACATAACTGAACTCAGGAGTTACAAAAATTGACAACAATAAAAAGTATCAAATATTCCATTGACATTTAATTCTTTATGTAAAAATAAATAAGTACATGCATCTCATTAACATGAAAATTTACTTTTGTCTTTAATAAATGGTAAAATTATATGTATATCAAAATTGTTTTAAAATATTTTTTTTGATTTGTCAGCAAATGTTTGACATATATCTATTTTATATAATTATCTTCCTTGAGGTTGCATAACAATTTCTTGGGAGAAAAGAGGTTGTTTGTAGAAAGAGTTTAAGAAATTCTCTTTTAATGTATGAATTGTACCCTTTAAACACTTAAATTTTTTTATTCTATGATATAATGCTTCATAGTTAACAAAAAGTACTTTCCTCACAATGATTCTTTCCTTACAATGTAAGATATATGGTGAATTTTTTATTTATCCTTTTAAATATAACCAAGGAGATAGCTCTGCTCAGAATATCTCATTTCTCCAACTACTTTGAAACTTCTCTGACTTTCCCACTATGCCTTACTTGGGAAAATCGAATCACCCTGCAAGGTCATATCAGTCCAGGAGCTCCACTTCATCTTCACTCTCTCTTTCTCTGATTGGAGAGCCATGAACTCCAAAACCTCCATTTAGAAAAGGAGCTCAATTCAGAATATCTCATTTCTTATTTGGTTGAATAACTTTTAGATTTGTCTGACTTTTCCATCATGCCCTTATATCTGATACCTTCCCTCCATACCCTTCCACCAGTTTTACAACTTCCTTTTGAGAGTTGCTTTCCCCTATTTGATTATAAACTCCTTAAGGGCAGGCATTATCTCCCTCCCTCACTCCCTTCCTCCCTCCCTCCCTTTTTCCCTTCCTTCTCTTCCTTTCTTCGTCCCCTTCCCTTCTTCCTCATTCTCTCCCTCCCTCTATTCTTTCTTTCTTTCCTTCCTTTTTTCCTCCTTCCCTCCTTCCTTTTCTTTTTTCCTTTCTTCTTCCCTTCTTGTCTCCCTCTTTCCCTCTCTTCTTCCCTTCTCCTTCCCTTCCTTTTGTCCTTTTTTTCTTATTTTGTATTTTTTTTATGGTGCCTTGGCACCTAGTTTCTGGCACATAGTAGGACTTTACTAGATGTTTATCAACTGACTTTCTCACTAATAGTTGTGGCAATAGGAATAGTAACTGGCATTTATAATTATTTAATCTAATCACTCTGCATTTTTTAAAATTTATTCTGAAAGAAGTGATTTTTCTGTTCTATACAAATACTAAATTGTTTAGGAACAAAGTGTGTTATATACAATTTTTAGCGCAGGAGAAAAAGTTCCGTGAATAAAATATCTCTATTATTTAACTCACTGAATCCATAAAAAAATCAGTTGTCCAGGAAGTGATAGAAAGTTAAACTTTGAGTCACAAAACAAAAATTCCCCCCCAAAGTAGATTTATCTTTGTTAATTAAAAATGAATTAATAAGTGTAAGAGACATATTCTTTCTTGTTCCCCTTACCCACAGTTACTCTGCATCCCCCCCCACACACACATTATTAAGTTTAACAAATGTACCCGTGGTTTCACAATGTCATTATTTTTGCTTAACTAATAGTATATCTCAATTAGTCTATCCATCCACATATCTTCACAGCATTCCCAAGAGGGTATTCTCATCAGTAATAGAGCTCCTCTGAAATATTATATGAAATCACAAACTGTTTCAGATATCTATGGGGGGAAAGACCCCCTGCTCTAAATGAATGAACTAGAGAATTCAACCTAACTTTTAAAGGATATTTGCTACCTGTACAACGAATATTATTATTAAAAATTGAGAAAGTTCCCCATCAGCCTCCTTTTATGAGATATGATTCTAAGACCTAAAGTAAGGAAGGATAAAACAAAGAAGGAGAATAATATGCTGTTATCATTAATGAATTTTGATTTTAAAATTTTAAATAAAATATGATTTGATGGATTAACATAATATTAACAAAATATTGTTCATTATGATCAGGTTGGATTTATATTAGAAATGCTACTCCAGCAAAATAATAAATATAATTAATCATTGTTAAAACAAAAATTGTCAGACTAAACAAATGCAGAAAAATTATTCAAACAAGTAAAATATTTATTAAGACTAAGACCCCTACAAATTATAGGAACAAGGGGATCTTTAATATACTAAAGAATATCAATCTAAAACCAAAAGCAAACATTGTATCCATTGTGCATATACTAAAGAAAATTTCCCAGAAAAGTTGGGAATAAAACAAAGATGATCCACTACATACCTGTCAGATTGGTTAAGATGACAGGAAAAAATAATGATGAATGTTGGAGGGGATGGGGGAAAACTGGGACACTGATGCATTGTTGATGGAGTTGTGAACGAATCCAACCATTCTGGAGAGCAATCTGGAATTATGCCCCAAAAGTTATCAAACTGTCCATACCCTTTGATCCAGCAGTGTTACCACTGGGCTTATATCCCAAAGAAATACTAAAGAAGGGAAAGAGACCTGTATGTGCCAAAATATTTGTGGCAGCCCTGTTTGTAGTGGCTAGAAACTGGAAAATGAATGGATGTCCATCAATTGGAGAATGGTTAGGTAAATTGTGGTATATGGAATATTATTGTTCTGTAAGAAATGACCAGCAGGATGAATACAGAGAAGCTTGAAGAGACTTACATGAACTGTTGCTAAGTGAAATGAGCAGAACCAGGAGATCATTATATACTTCAACACTGATACTGTATGAAGATGTATTCTGATGGAAGTGGATTTCTTTGACAAAGAGACCTAACTCAGTTTCAATTGATCATCGATGGACAGAAGCAGCTACACCCAAAGAAAGAACACTGGGAAATGAATGTAAACTATTTGCATTTTTGTTTTTCTTCCCGGGATATTTCTACCTTCTGAATCCAATTCTCCTTGTGCAACAAGAGATCTGTTTGGTCCTGCATACATATATTGTATCTAGGATATACTGCAACATATTTAACATATATAGAACTGCTTGCCATCTCGGGGAAGGGGGTGGAGAGAGGGAAGGGAAAAATCAGAACAGAAGTGAGTGCAAGGGATAATGTTGTAAAAAAATTACCTTGGCATGGGTTCTATCAATAAAAAGTTAGTATAATAAAAGAAAGAAAGAAAGAAAGAAAGAAAGAAAGAAAGAAAGAAAGAAAGAAAGAAAGAAAGAAAGAAAGAAAGAAAGAAAGAAAGAAAGAAAAAAAGAAAGAAAGAAAAAAAGAAAGAAAGAAAAAAAGAAAGAAAGAAAAAAGTCCTTAGGGTCCTTTTTCTTATTTTTTAAAAATATGAAATGGCCCTCTGCGAGGGAAGAAAGAATCTTGTTATGTGGGAAAAATTGGAATTTTCAAGCAAAATATATCAATCAAAATATATCAATGAAGTGTTTAACAGAAACAACAAAGAAATTAATTGAGGGAACAAGTAGCTTCAGCAAATTTTAGATTACAAAAATCAATGGCATTTCTATATTATAATATCAAAATTTGAAAAGTACTTTTGGAAAGACAAATCCCATTCAAAATAACCACAAAGTGAATAAATTGGAAGGGACTCAGTTACCAATATACACTTAATAATTTCATGTGTTCAATTGCAAATTTCTCCTTAAAAATATAAAACTTATATAGCTAGAAGTATATCCAATGCTTATAACTAAATCATGCTAATATGATAAAAATGAAGAAGGAAGAAAAAGAAGAAGAAGAAGAAGAAAAAGAAGAAGAAGAAGAAGAAGAAGAAGAAGAAGAAGAAGAAGAAGAAGAAGAAGAAGAAGAAGAAGAAGAAGAAGAAGAAGAAAGAGGAGGAGGAGGAGAAGAAAGAGAAGGAGGAAGAGGAGTAGGAGGAGGAGGAGAGGAGGAGGAAGAAGAAGAGATCATAAATCTTTCACAACTATGTGGAAGAAATTCATTATTAAGCAAATAATTCAAAAGATAAAACAAATAACTTTGATTACATAAAACTGAAATGTTTTTGCATGACCAAAATTTATATAAGATAAAAAAAGGGAAACGATTTACTGGGAAGAAATAAGCCCTCTAATATCCAAGATTTATAGATCACTAATCAAAAGGCATTTACCAATAAATATAACATTAAAGGACATGGACAAAAAGTTTTCAAAAGAATTAGAAACCATTATGACTTATATGAAATAATTCTAAAAATCACTAATGAGAAGGGAAATGCATATATAAAAGGTTTTAACTCAAACCCAGCAAATCAGCAAAGAGGATAAAAATAAGAACAGTCAATATATGAAAGGTTGTAAAAAGATGATCATTAATCCACTATTGGAGGAGTTATGAATTAGTAGAATCATTTTGGAAAATAATTTGGAATTATGTAAAGCAGAGAAAGTGTTCACATTCTTTGACCCCAAGAGTCTACTGGTAGCCATACATATGTACGTACACACAGAGAAGTATATATATGTTTGTGTGTGTGTGTGTGTGTGTGTTTAAGGTGTGTGTGTACCTAGCAGTGGAATCTTTCTGTCTCTACATATGTATGTATATATGTGTGTGTATGTACAAAACTATTGATAGACAGAAAAATATGTATAATACCACTTTTTGCAATAGCAAAGAGATAGAAACAAAGTAATAGGGACCCAGGTAAGTATTGCAGTTGACAAAAAGTACCAGGCTTGGAGTCAAGAAGATCTGAGTTCAACTCTGGATTCATATATTTAACTGTGCGATCCTGTGCAAGTCACTTAACCTGTTTGTCTCAGTCTCCTCATCTGTAAAAGGAAGATATAATAGCTTTTACCTTGCTGTTTTTTGTTGTTATGAAGGTATAATGACATAATGTAAAATTCTTTGCAAAATACTTGGCATGTAGTAAGTACTACATAAAAATATTAGCTATTATTATTAAATAGTTGATTAAGAAATCAATTATCTAATAATAAAAAAAGCAAACATGTTATGTTATACTTAAATAAATTATGGTACATGGATGTAAAATGATCTTGCTATAAGTACGATTGCTATAAGAAATGATGGATATACTTAATTTAAAGAAGCATAGAAAAAAATGCATGAATGGATGCAAAGCAAGGAAATCCAAGAATATAATATGTACAACTATCATTTACCACAATATAAATGAAAAATAGCAATCACTAAAAAAATAAATTTTGTGATATTATATGCTATATATATGGTGTCAAACAAGAGAAAGAGAATTTACTTACCCCCTTCCTTTCTAGGAATATTCCACATATTTTAAATTTTTTGATGGAGAGGAGAAATTGTGTCAATCACCAGTTTGGCTGATTTTATTCTCTTTTTGTGTATTTATTCTCTTTTGTGTATTTGGTTTTGTGTTATTGTTGTTGTTGTGTATTTATTCTCTTTTTGTGTATGTATGTCAGTGCTTTAAAAATTATATTTTTTAAAAGAGATACTTTCTCAGAGACAAAGTTATATAAAGAAAAAAATCTAGGTGACGCAAAAACAAACAACAATCAACTTCCCTGATGAATACAAGGGAAGTTTGAACCAGGATGCTATAGCCTATCTGTGGTTAAGTCAATGATCTGATTGATATTTCCCTGGACTTTTTAGACAATTTGTATCTAAGCAAGGCAACCTCAGATTTGCCCTGGGTAGTGGTACAGTAGATAATAGTAGCTCTAGACTTTGTTAGATGAAAAAAAAACTAAGCAGTTTCAAAGAGCAACTACACTGCTGCTACCCCTCTTCCGCTGGAAGTCCTTAATATTGTCTAAGTGTTTTGCTGGTTTAGTCCTATTCTAGATTCAGGGCTGTGGACTGAGTCTATGATCAGTTTTGGGAGATCTTAAGATGCTGGTCTACTCTTAGTTGTAGCTTTCTAGGCTAAATCCTTGATCTGGTCTCTGTTGTTTTGTAGTCTGGGCCAGGGGTTGAGGCCAAGATCTACTCTAGACAACCTGAGCTGTTTGTCTAGTTCTCTTTTGGTACTGAGGGTCAACCTCTTACCTACTGTTGGTAATCCAGCCGTATTGACTGATGGGAGCTTTGAGAAGTGAGTTTATGATCCCAGTGTCTCTAGGAGACCTTAGACTAGTGGCCAGCAGCCAGGGATTAGTCTGCAATTTTGGTCCATTTTTGTTTAAGTCCCTGTCCTTGTCATTTGTCTGTGGGCTAAATTTGTGAACATGTCCTTTCAAAGATGCCCCATTATGATTTACCCTCTTGTTCCCCAATTACTATTCATTTAGTAAGTTTTAGAACTTAGTTTGCATTGTTGAATGGGGAGTTGGTCTATATTCCTTCCTTCAATTTCACTTTCTTGTCTGGTTGTTCTGTGACATCTCAAAAAAGTGCCAGGAAACCTTAAAAAAGTAACTTATCCTAGAAGAAAAAGCTAGTATATAACTATAGCAGGACTTATCCTTCTGACTCAAAGTGTGATCCTCTACCCTTCTTTATTGTACTGTCAATCTCTGTCTTTTTCTGTCTCTGTCCCTGTCTCATTCTCTGAATAATGACCCTACAATCCAAAAGACAACTGATTCAAAGTGTTTTCATATGATTTATCTTGTTAATATCATTTTTAGGTGTATATGATCACTGGATTAACTTGACTCCCAGAAGTATGACCTAGATCCTGTCATTGACTATGATAAAAACATGTATATTTATGTTTCTGAAATTTATCAAAATAAATTACAGTATGTGGATTTCAATGAGGTGATGATTATATTGTATTATTTACATACCAGTAACTGAGACCATTTTTTTTACCCAACGTGATATTTGCTTAAAGTAATTATACTGACTGAGAACAGTGGCAGATTGAAATTAAATGTTTGGATTAAATATTTTGTCAGCAAACATGCAGCCACTGCGTTACTGCCACTTCTTCTCTTCTATGCATACTGATTACAAAATGATTACAAAATGATTAGCTTTTATTTTGGCATAGTTTAAAAATACTTAGACAAATGCTACTTAATATCCAATTTTCTAATCGTTCAAATAGTTAAGAAGGCTTCTGAAGGGACATAGCCTTGAGGCATGAGGAATGGAATTTCATTGTAAACTGGAATTTTCAAATAGATCCATTCCACAACTATGCTCTCTACCCCATGTTCTAGAAATAATTCTAGCTTTACTTGGTCTATAATTTTTATTTAGTCCAAGATCTTCCAAGTATGCTCAGTGGTGACAGGGGGTCAGAAAAATATCATTTTATATAAAAAGAAGAAATATACAAAAAAGACTTCTGGAAAGGAGCTCTGGTGGCTTGTTTAGAGATTGATTATCTCTTAGAAAATAGTGGTTTTATGTATGAAAGAGAAGCATGAAATCAGGACATATGTTTTCATTTCTACTAAATATAAACGTATTTTTAAATGTAACCAATGAAATACACACACACACACACACACACACACACATTTTTTTCTTGATTGAAAGCAAGCAATCAAGATTGAAAGCAAAGTCCCCAACTTCTATTGTTCTTTTACTGTTGTTTTGTTTTGTTTGAAAGCATAAGGTACCTTGATGGGACCATGGATAGAGTGCTAAACCTAGAGTGAGGAAGATGCCAAGTTCAAATCTGGCCTCAGACACTAGCTAAATGATCCTGGGCAAGTCATTCAGTTTCCTCATTTGTTAAATGAGGTGGGGAAGGAAATGGTAAACAACTCCAGTGTCCTTGACAAAAAACAAACAAACAACAATAACCACAACAACAAAATAAACCCAAAATCCAAAGAAGGGTCATAAAGAGCTAGACCTAATTGAAAAAAATGGCATTTCATATGTAATTCACCACTGATGTGATTCCTTCTAATTTGGGGAGTTAGTAGTTTTATTGTACTTGTCTTTTTTTTTTTTAAGTTGTTTTTTTTTAAGTTATTTTTAATTTAATTTAATTTTTTTTTTATTTTTTGGCAAAAATTTTCAAACCTTGCATTTCATTGGGATGAGGTCTCTTGGTTATGGAACCTAACTTCACTGAAACCTATCAGAAATTTGCCCATAACATATAATCATAGAATTGCTTAAGGCACTAGATTGTTGGAATCTTTACAAATTGCTAACTAATTAGAGTTGATCTAATCTTACAAGAAGATGTTTTGGGCAGAACCTGAAACAAGGTACTAAGTAGAACTAATTAATACAAGGCTTGTGTTCACACCTTTACTCATTGGAGTTCACAAGTATGCCAGCTTCACAAAGTAAACTTTGTAACTTTGTGAGTTCACACCTCCCTTGAAGCTCTTTGGGCCAGAGAGCACTATGGGAGAAAACCCATGATCCCATTCTCTCAGAAGAGTCAGATATAAGGCTAGTGAAGAAAGATCTATTCCAGAATATATTTTCCACTTGGCTGGTTGGTCGCAGAAGAGAGTTCAGCTGGACTGGAGAGGAGCAACTCTGGCCCAGAACATCTTCTTGTAAGATTAGATCAACTCTAATTAGTTAGCAGTTTGTAAAGATTCCAACACTAGATATTAAATAACTTGGTCATACAGCTATTGGGCATTAGAAGCAGAATGTAAATTCACATGATTAAAGGGTTAAATTAGGAAGACTTGAACTTAACAAATGCTAGGAATGCTTTATAAAGAACAGAATACAGATAGGAATCAGCTGAATCAGAATTAACACTGCCTACAAACTTGAATACAATTTCCTAACTCAGATTTCAAGGCTTTCCATAATTTGTCTACAAGCTAGTTCTGTAGTCTTACTTTTGTGTTATGTTCTCTATCCTTCAGTAAAAAAAAAAAAAATATTTGCTTATCATTTTGAGATTATGCCTTGTTTTTCCTCCTTTTTTTTTTTTTCCTGGAACAAAATCACAAAAGCAGAACGTTTTTGGAAGGGCTCTCAAGAACTGAGTCCAACTCATAAAGGAAAAGAAGTACCTCTATAGTGCTTAGGGAAGAAGAATTTAGCAACCTTGACATCTCTTTGAATATATCTGTAGTATCACAGCTACCACTTTAGTTCAGGCATTTATTGTCCCTCTGGTGAACTATTGTAACAGCCTCTTAGTTGGTCTCTTCTAAACTTCTCTCAATTCCAATCGATCCTCCATATAACCACCCAAGTGATTATCTTAAAACTAGGAAATCATGTCTTCATTTTTTGGTAAGGGCTAGCTGAGATGCTGCCTCATACACAAAGCCTTTCTGCATCCTGCAAACTTAAAATTATTGCTTTTTTTTTTTCTTTCTGAAATTTCATGTGTCTCTGTTTCAGCTCTCTCCTGCACTTATCACCCTCTAAATTATTTGTGTATGGATTTTTGGGGCTAGAGCCAAGATGGCAGAGTGAAGCCAAGAAGCTGTTTAAGGTCTTCCAGTTTCCTTCAAAAATCATATGAAACCAAGCCTCGGAACAGAGTCTGATGGAATGAAACCATTCTTCAGCTCAAGATAGATTGGAAAAACTTCAAGAAAGGTCAGTCTCACTGGGATGGAAAGAGTGTTCAGCCCAGGTCAGATAGACTCTGAGAAAGTTGTTGAGAGGTCTTAATCATACCAAATCAGCAACTAAGACCTTTAGTCCTAGTTCAGTAGAGAAGCAAATCAATAGGGCAGCTTCCAGTCCCACTTCAGAAGGCAAACTCTGGGAAACTACACTGTTTCCTAAAAAGAACAGGTAAAGCTATCCCCTGCAAACACAAGGGACCCCTGCTCAAAGCTAAGACTCAGGGCTACACAAAAAAATTTAGAACAGTGCCACTTGGAGCAAAACTCCACCTTATAAGTAAAAATGATTTAATACCGAAAGAAAAAGAAATAAAATGAGCAAGGGACAGGAAAGAACCTTGACCATAGAAAGTTACTGTGGTGACAGGGCAGACCAAAATACAAATTCAGACTAGGACAAAATGTCCACGGAGGAAATCTCAAAAGGGTGATATGAATTTGATCTCAAGCCCAAAGAGGCTTCTTGGAAGTGCTCCTAAAAGACTTTAAAAGGCAAATAAGAAAGGTACAAGAAAAAATGAGAAAGGCAATGAGAGATGTGCAAGAGAGAGTCAACGGTTTGGAAAAAGAAGAAATAAAATTTTCTGAAGAAAACAAATTCTTAAAAAGTAGAACTAACTAAATAGAAAAAGAGATACAAAAGCTAAGTGAAGAAAACCACATATTAAAAACTAGAACAGGACAAATGGAAGTTAATGACTCTGTGAGACAACAAAAATCAATCAAACAAACTAAGAAGAATGAAAAAAATAGAAGAAACTGTGAAATACCTCATTGCAAAAATGGCCAAATTGGAAAATAGATCTAGAAGGGACAATTTTTAAATTATTAGTCTACCTGAATGTCATGACTAATAAAAGAGCCTGGATAGTATTCTTCAAGAGATCATTAAGAAAAATTGCCCCAATATTATAGAAACAGAGTGGGGAGAGGGGAAATACTCAGTGAAAGAATCCATCATTCACCTTTAGAAAGAGAGTCCATGAAGAAAAACTCCAAGGAACATTGTTGTGAAACTCCAAAACTACAATCTTTTTTTTTTTTTTCCTTGCAGAGCTTTCTTTTTTTTTTATTTCTTTTTTTTTTTTAATAACTTTTTATTGACAGAACCCATGCCAGGGTAATTTTTTTTACAACATTATCCCTTGCACTCGCTTCTGTTCCGATTTTTCCCCTCCCTCCCTCCCTCCACCCCCTCCCCCCAGATGGCAAGCAGTCCTACATATGTTAAATATGTTGCAGTATATCCTAGATACAATATATGTTTGTAGAATCGAACAGTTCTCTTATTGCACAGGGAGAATTGGATTCAGAAGGTAGAAATAACCCAAGAAGAAAAACAAAAATGTAAACGGTTTACATTCATTTCCCAGTGTTCTTTCTTTGGGTGTAGCTGCTTCTGTCCATCATTTATCAATTGAAACTGAGTTAGGGGACTTCCGGTTAAGATGGCGGAGAGGAGGCTCACAGTTGCATAAGCTCCGCGCTTTCTCTCACTATCCACTTCATTACAAGCCTCTGAATCAATGCTTGACTGAAAAAAACCCACAAATAGTTACCAAGAGAAGCCATCCTTGAGATCCGCCAAGAAAGGTCTGTCTTTACTGGAGGGCTGGGGCGGTTTTAGATCGGGCGCAGGCGGCGGGCAACGGCAGTGAGGGCACAGGAGCAGACTGGAGAGGGGGTGGAGAGTGATCGTAGCCGTTTCTGCGGGAGAGCTTCGCTACAGGTTTGGATACTTTCCTCCGGCAGCAAGTCAACAGCCCAGCAGAGAAGCTAAAAACACCGGGGCTGAAGAATACAACCCCAAACAGCTGGAGTCTCTCAGGACCTGGCCGCCCCCCCCTTTCCCCCCCCTCAGTGACTCAGCACGCTCTGGGATCTCAGAGCGCAGGCGCAGCACAGTCCTGCTAGTGCCTCACTGCTGCCCCCTGCAGTCTGTAGAGGAAGCTCGATAACACACCCAGCCCCCCCCCCAAAGAAAGACTCCAGTTTTTTCTGTTTTTCTTTGGTAGTTTGTCCCTGATTAATAGACAGAATGAGCAAGAAGCTGAAGAGGACTTTAACCCTTGACAGCTTCTACACAGATAGAGAGCAGACTCTAAATCCTGAGGAGACTAAAAACAGGCAGTCCCCAGGTGATTCCCCAAAGGAGGAGATTGTCTGTTCCTCAGCACAGATGAACCTCATAGAAGTGATTAAAAAGGCTCTCACAAGGGAGCTAGAAGAAAAATGGGGAAAGCAGAGTGAGGCTTGGGAAAAGGAGAGGGAGGCTTGGCAAAAGAGCCTGGAGAAAGTTAAAGAGAGAGTGGATAAAGAAGTAAAATCCTTGAAAAATAGGATTAGTGAACTGGAAACAGAAAACAGCTCTCTAAAAAACAAAATTGGCGAAATGGAAAAAAATTCCACAGAACAAAAGAACTCAATGGGACAATTAGAGAAAGATTTTAAAAAAGTGAGTGAAGAGAATACTTCACTGAAAATCAGAATTGAACAAGTGGAATTGAATGACTCGAGGAGACAAGAAGAATCAGTCAAGCAAATCCAAAAAAATCAAACAATGGAGAAAAATGTGAAATACCTTCTGGGGAAGACAACAGACCTGGAAAACAGATCCAGGAGAGACAATCTGAGAATCATTGGACTCCCAGAAAAACATGATGAAAAAAAGAGCCTGGACACTGTCTTCCAGGAAATTATCAAAGAGAACTGCCCAGAAGTCATAGGAACAGAGGAAAAAATAAACATTGAAAGGATTCATCGATCACCCACTGAAAGGGATCCTAAAATCAAAACACCAAGGAATATAGTGGCCAAATGCCAGAACCCTCAGATGAAAGAAAAAATATTGCAAGCGGCTAGAAAAACCCAATTCAAGTATCAAGGAGCCACAATAAGGATCACCCAGGATCTGGCAGCATCCACATTAAAAGATCGAAGGGCCTGGAATATGATATTCCGAAAGGCTAAGGAACTTGGTATGCAACCAAAAATAACTTACCCAGCGAGAATGAGCATCTTTTTCCAGGGAAGAAGATGGACATTCAACGAAGTAAGCGAATTTCATCTATTTCTGATGAAAAAACCAGAACTTAACAAAAAGTTTGATCTACAAATATAGAACTCAAGAGAAATCTAAAAAGGTAAAGATTAATCTTGGGAACTATATTTTGACTATATAGATGTATAAAGAATACATGTATACCTTGTTCTAGAAATTGATGTGGAAAGGACATTGTACCAGAAAAAGGGTAAAGTGGGGGTAGTACATCTCATGAAGAGGCATAGGAAACCTATTATATCTGAGAGAAAGAATGGAGGGGGATGAATATAGTGGGTATCTTACTGCCTTCAGAATTGGCTTTAAGTGAAAAATCTTAAGACATATTCAATCTATGGTGAAACTTCTCCCATCTCATTGAAAAGTGAGAAGGGAAAAGTGGAAAGGGAAGGAATAAGCTAAGCGGAAGGGAATACGGGAACTGGGAGGGAAAGGGGTAAGATAGGGGGAGGAACTCTAAGGCGGGGGGAGGGACACTAAAAAGGGAGGGCTGTGAGAAGCAAGGGGTGCTCACAAGCTTAATACTTGGAAGGGGGGGAAAGGGGAAAGAAGGGAGGAAAGCATAAACCGGGGTTAACAAGATGGCAAGTAATACAGAATTGGTCATTCTAACCATAAACGTGAATGGGGTAAACTCCCCCATAAAGAGGAAGCGGTTAGCAGAATGGATTAAAAGCCAGAATCCTACAATATGTTGTTTACAGGAAACACACCTGAAGCGGGGAGATACATGCAGGTTAAAGGTAAAAGGTTGGAGCAAAATCTACTATGCTTCAGGTGAAGTCAAAAAAGCAGGGGTAGCCATCCTGATCTCAGATCAAGCTAAAGCAAAAATTGACCTAATTAAAAGAGATAAGGAAGGACACTATATCTTGCTAAAGGGTAGCATGGATAATGAAGCACTATCTATATTAAACATATATGCACCAAGTGGGGTAGCATCTAAATTCTTAAAAGAGAAACTAAGAGAGCTGCAAGAAGAAATAGACAGTAAAACTATAATAGTGGGAGATCTTAACCTTGCACTCTCAGAATTAGATAAATCAAACCACAAAATAAATAAGAAAGAAGTCAAAGAGGTAAATAGAATACTAGAAAAGTTAGATATGATAGATCTCTGGAGAAAATGTAATGGAGACAGAAAGGAATACACTTTCTTTTCAGCAGTTCATGGAACCTATACAAAAATTGACCATATATTAGGACATTAAAAACCTCAAACTCAAATGTAGTAAGGCAGAAATAGTAAATGCATCCTTTTCAGACCACGATGCAATGAAAATTACATTCAACAAAAAAGCAGGGGGAAGTAGACCAAAAAATAATTGGAAACTAAATAATCTCATACTAAAGAATGATTGGGTGAAACAGCAAATCATAGACATAATTAATAACTTCACCCAAGAAAACGATAATAATGAGACATCATACCAAAATGTATGGGATGCAGCCAAAGCGGTAAAAGGGGAAATTTCATATCTCTAGAGGCCTATTTGTATAAAATAGAGAAAGAGAAGGTCAATGAATTGGGTTTGCAATTAAAAATGCTAGAAAAGGAACAAATTAAAAACCCCCAGTCAAACACTAAACTTGAAATTCTAAAAGTAAAAGGTGAGATCAATAAAATTGAAAGTAAAAAAAAACTATTGAATTGATTAATAAAACTAAGAGTTGGTTCTATGAAAAAAACAACAAAATAGACAAACCCTTAGTAAATCTGATTAAAAAAAGGAAAGAGGAAAATCAAATTGTTAGTCTTAAAAATGAAAAGGGAGAACTCACCATTAACAAAGAGGAAATTAGAGCAATAATTAGGAGTTACTTTGCCCAACTTTATGCCAATAAATTCGACAACTTAAATGAAATAGAAAAATACATCCAAAAATACAGCTTGCCCAAACTAACAGAGGAAGAAGTAAATATCCTAAACAGTCCCATCTCAGAAAAAGAAATAGAACAAACTATCAATCAACTCCCTAAGAAAAAATCCCCAGGACCAGATGGATTTACATGTGAATTCTACCAAACATTTAAAGAACAATTAACTCCAATGTTATATAAACTATTTGAAAAAATAGGGATTGAAGGAGTCCTACCAAACTCCTTTTATGACACAGATATGGTACTGATACCTAAACCAGGTAGGCTGAAAACAGAGAAAGAAAATTATAGACCAATCTCCCTAATGAATATTGATGCTAAAATCTTAAATAAAATATTAGCAAAAAGATTACAGAAAATTGTCACCAGGATAATACACTATGACCAAGTAGGATTTATACCAGGAATGCAGGGCTGGTTCAATATTAGGAAAACTATTAGCATAATTGACTATATCAATAACCAAACAAACAAAAACCACATGATCATCTCAATAGATGCAGAAAAAGCATTTGATAAAATCCAACATCCATTCCTAATAAAAACACTTGAGAGCATAGGAATAAATGGACTTTTCCTTAAAATAGTCAGGAGCATATATTTAAAACCATCAGTAAGCATCATATGCAATGGGGAAAAACTGGAACCTTTCCCAGTAAGATCTGGAGTGAAGCAAGGCTGCCCACTATCACCATTATTATTTAATATCATATTAGAAACACTAGCCTCGGCAATAAGAGTCGAGAAAGATATAAAAGGAATTAGAGTAGGCAATGAGGAAACCAAACTATCCCTCTTTGCAGATGATATGATGGTATACCTAGAGAACCCCAGAGATTCTACCAAAAAGCTATTGGAAATAATTCATAATTTTAGCAAAGTAGCTGGCTACAAAATAAATCCCCATAAATCCTCAGCATTTTTATACATCACCAACAAAACCCAACAGCAAGAGATACAAAGAGAAATTCCATTCAGAATAACTGTTGATACCATAAAATATTTGGGAATCTATCTACCAAAGGAAAGTCAGGAATTATATGAGCAAAATTATAAAAAAGTCTCCACACAAATAAAGTCAGACTTAAATAATTGGAAAAATATTAAGTGCTCTTGGATCGGCCGAGCGAACATAATAAAGATGACAATACTCCCTAAACTAATCTATCTATTTAGTGCTATACCAATCAGACTTCCAAGAAAATATTTTATTGATCTAGAAAAAATAACAACAAAATTCATATGGAACAATAAAAAGTCGAGAATCTCAAGGGAATTAATGAAAAAAAAATCAAATGAAGGTGGCCTAGCTGTACCTGATCTAAAATTATATTATAAAGCAGCAGTCACCAAAACCATTTGGTATTGGCTAAGAAATAGATTAGTGATCAGTGGAAAAGGCTAGGCTCACAAGACAGAATAGTCAATTATAGCAATCTAGTGTTTGACAAACCCAAAGCCCCTAACTTCTGGGAAAAGAATTCATTATTTGATAAAAACTGCTGGGATAGTTGGAAATTAGTATGGCAGAAATTAGGCATGGACCCACACTTAACACCATATACCAAGATAAGATCAAAATGGGTCTATGACCTAGGCATAAAGAACGAGACTATAAATAAATTAGAGGAACATAGAATAGTTTATCTCTCAGACTTGTGGAGGAGAAAGAAATTTGTGACCAAAGATGAACTAGAGACCATTACTGATCACAGAATAAAAATTTCGATTACATCAAATTAAAAAGCCTTTGTACAAATAAAACTAATGCAAACAAGATTAGAAGGGAAGCAACAAACTGGGAAAACATTTTCACAGTTAAAGGTTCTGATAAAGGCCTCATTTCCAAAATATATAGAGAACTGACTCAAATTTATAAGAAATCAAGCCATTCTCCAATTGATAAATGGTCAAAGGATATGAACAGACAATTTTCAGAGGATGAGATTGAAACTATTACCACTCATATGAAAGAGTGTTCCAAATCATTATTGATCAGAGAAATGCAAATTAAGACAACTCTGAGATACCACTACACACCTGTCAGATTGGCTAAGATGACAGGAAAAAATAATGATGAATGTTGGAGGGGATGCGGGAAAACTGGGACACTAATGCATTGTTGGTGGAGTTGTGAACGAATCCAACCATTCTGGAGAGCAATCTGGAATTATGCCCAAAAAATTATCAAATTGTGCATACCCTTTGATCCAGCAGTGTTTCTATTGGGCTTATATCCCAAAGAAATACTAAAGAAGGGAAAGGGACCTGTATGTGCCAAAATGTTTGTAGCAGCCCTGTTTGTAGTGGCTAGAAACTGGAAAATGAATGGATGCCCATCAATTGGAGAATGGCTGGGTAAATTGTGGTATATGAATGTTATGGAATATTATTGTTCTGTAAGAAATGACCAGCAGGATGAATACAGAGAGGACTGGCGAGACTTACATGAACTGATGCTAAGTGAAATGAGCAGAACCAGGAGATCATTATACACTTCGACAACGATATTGTATGAGGACATATTTTGATGGAAGTGGATTTCTTTGACAAAGAGACCTGAGTTTCAATTGATAAATGACGGACAAAAGCAGCTACACCCAAAGAAAGAACACTGGGAAACGAATGTAAACTATCTGCATTTTTGTTTTTCTTCCCGGATTATTTATACCTTCTGAATCCAATTCTCCCTACGCAACAAGAGAACTGTTCGGTTCTGCAAACATATATTGTATCTAGGATATACTGCAACATATCCAACATATAAAGGACTGCTTGCCATCTAGGGGAGGGGTGGAAGGAGGGAGGGGAAAAAAATCGGAACAGAAACGAGTGTCAATATAATGTAATTATTAAATAAAAAATTAAAAAAAAAAAAAAAAAAAAAAAAAAAAAAACCTCCAAACTCCATCAAGGCAGAGAATATAGAAATAAATAAAGTTTTTGAATGTATTACTTAAAAAAAAAAAAAAAGAAACTGAGTTAGGTCTCTTTGTCAAAGAAATCC
Organism: Antechinus flavipes; assembly: GCF_016432865.1. Taxonomy (NCBI): domain Eukaryota; kingdom Metazoa; phylum Chordata; class Mammalia; order Dasyuromorphia; family Dasyuridae; genus Antechinus; species Antechinus flavipes. Next base: position 429,014,437 of record NC_067400.1, read on the forward strand.
ACTTCCATCAGAATACATCTTCATACAGTATCATTGTTGAAGTGTATAATGATCTCCTGGTTCTGCTCATTTCACTTAGCATCAGTTCATGTAAGTCTCTCCAAGCCTCTCTGTATTCATCCTGCTGGTCATTTCTTACAGAACAATAATATTCCATAACATTCATATACCACAATTTACTCAGCCATTCTCCAATTGATGGGCATCCATTCAATTTCCAGTTTCTAGCCACTACAAACAGGGCTGCCACAAACATTTTGGCACATACACCGGTCCCTTTCCCTTCTTTAGTATTTCTTTGGGATATAAACCCAGTGGTAACACTGCTGGATCAAAGGGTATGGACAGTTTGATAACTTTTGGGGCATAATTCCAGATTGCCCTCCAGAATGGTTGGATTCGTTCACAACTCCACCAACAATGCATCAGTGTCCCAGTTTTCCCGCATTCCCTCCAACATTCATCATTATTTTTTTCTGTCATCTTAACCAATCTGACAGGTATGTAGTGGTATCTCAGAGTTGTCTTAATTTGCATTTCTCTGATCAATAGTGATTTGGAACACTCTTTCGTATGAGTGGTGATAGTTTCAATTTCATCATCTGAAAATTGTCTGTTCATATCCTTTGACCATTTATCAATTGGAGAATGGCTTGATTTCTTATAAATTAGAGTCAATTCTCTATCTATTTTGGAAATAAGGCCTTTATCAGAACCTTTAACTGTGAAGATGTTTTCCCAGTTTGTTGCTTCCCTTCTAATCTTATTTGTATTAATTTTGTTTGTACAAAGGCTTTTTAATTTGATATAATCAAAATTTTCTATTTTGTAATCAGTAATGGTCTCTAGTTCATCTTTGGTCACAAATTTCTTTCTCCTCCACAAGTCTGAGAGATAGACTATCCTATGTTCCTCTCATTTATTTATAATCTCGTTCTTTATGCTTAGATCATGGACCCATTTTGATCTTATCTTGGTATATGGTATTAAGTGTGGGTCCATGCCTAATTTCTGCCATACTAATTTTCAGTTATCCCAGCAGTTTTTATCAAATAATGAATTCTTATCCCAAAAGTTAAGATCTTTGGGTTTGTCAAACACTAGATTTCTATAGTTGACTATTCTGTCTTGTGAACCTAACCTATTCCACTGATCAACTAATCTATTTCTTAGCCAATACCAAATGGTTTTAGTGACTGATGCTCTATAATATAATTTTAGATCAGGTACAGCTAGGCCAACTTCATTTGATTTTTTTTTCATTAATTCCCTTGAGATTCTCAACTTTTTATTGTTCCATATGAATTTTGTTGTTATTTTTTTCTAGATCATTAAAATATTTTCTTGAAAGTCTGATTGGTATAGTACTAAATAAATAGATTAGTTTAGGGAGTATTGTCATCTTTATTATATTTGTTCGGCCTATCCAAGAGCATTTAATATTTTTCCAATTATTTAAGTCTGACTTTATTTGTGTGGAAAGTTTTTTTGTAATTTTGCTCATATAATTCCTGACTTTCCTTTGGTAGATAGATTCCCAAGTATTTTATGCTGTCAACAGTTATTTTGAATGGAATTTCTCTTTGTATCTCTTGCTGTTGGATTTTGTTGGTGAGGTATAAAAATGCTGAGGATTTATGGGGATTTATTTTGTATCCTGCTACTTTGCTAAAGTTATGAATTATTTCGAACAGCTTTTTAGTAGAATCTCTGGGGTTCTCTAGGTATACCATCATATCATCTGCAAAGAGTGATAGTTTGGTTTCCTCATTGCCTACTCTAATTCCTTTAATATCTTTCTCGACTCTTATTGCAGAGGCTAGTGTTTCTAACATGATATTGAATAATAATGGTGATAGTGGGCAACCTTGCTTCACTCCAGATTTTACTGGGAAAGGTTCCAGCTTTTCCCCATTGCATATGATGCTTACTGACAGTTTTAAATATATGCTCCTGACTATTTTAAGGAAAAGTCCATTTATTCCTATGCTCTCAAGTCAAAACTGCAATATTAAGGAAAAAATACTGCAAGCTGCCAGACAAAAACAATTCAAATATCAAGGAACAGCACTCAGAATTAGGATCTGGCAGCTTCTACAATCTGGAGGGCCTGGAATACTATATTTTGGAAGGCAAAAGACCTAGGGGTACAAGCAAGTATCAACTACCCAGAGAGATTCAGCATCATCTTTCAGGGGAGGTGATGGAGCTTCAATGAAATAAAAGGCTTTCAATCATTTTTATTGAAAAAAAAAAAAAAGAACTAAACAAAAAATTTAATCTACCAAAAACATGACTTAAGAGAAGCATGGAAAAGTAAACCTTATTTAAAGCTTAAACTGTTTACAACCCTAAGTGGGAAAACTGTATCTGTAATTCTTGAGAACTGTATCTGTCATTGGGGAAGATAGAGGAGAGCATCACAAATACTGAGAGTGTGGTTCTGAATTGACTCTGATGTGATGATATCAAAGAAAAATTCATTAAGGGGTAGGAAAAAGTCTATATTGGGGAAAAAAGGAAAGAGGAAGTATCAAGGGACAATCAGTTCACATAAAGAGGCTCAAATGCCCTGTTACAATGGAGGGAAAGAAGAAAGGAAGATGATATTGTCTGAAGCCTGATCCATCAGTTTTGGTTCTAAGAGGGAATAAATTAATCATTCAGTTGGATATAAAAATTTATCTAACATTATAAAGAAGTAGGAGGAGAAAGAGGAAAGGAATGGAAGAAGCAGGATAGAAGGGAAGGCAGAAATACTAGGGAAAAAGGTAAGAGAAAGGGGAAGGGATGATAGAAGATAAGATAGTGGGTGGAGTGGGTTTAAAAAAAAAACTCCTGAGAGAAGGGGAGGGGTGAAAGGAGACAACAACAGTGTGTGGGGTGGGTAAAAAGTAAAAAAAAAAAAAAAAAAAAACCCTGACAAGGATAAAGGTCTCATTTCCAAAATATATAAAGAACTGTGTCAAATTTATAAGAATACAAGTCATTCCCCAACTGATAAATGGTCAAAGGATATGAACAGATAATTTTTAGATGATGAAATTAAATCCATTTATAGTTATGTGAAAAAATGCTCTAAATCATTATTGATTACAGAAATGCAAATTAAAACAACTCTGAGGTACCATTTCACACCACTTAAATTGGCTAATATGACAGGAAAGATAATGATAAATGTTGGAGGGGATGTGGGAAAACTGGAACATTAATGCATTGTTGGTGGAGTTGTAAAATGACCCAACCATTCTGGAGAACAATTTGGAATGAAGCTCAAAGGGTCATAAAACTATATGTACCCTTTAACACAGCTGTGCTATTGCTGGGTGTGTATCCCAAGGAAATCATAGAGGGAAAAGGACTCACATGTGCAAAAATGTTTGTATCAACTCTTTGTGGTAGCAAAATTGGAAAATGATTAAATGTCCATCAATTGAACAATTTGTTGTATATGAAAGTAATGAAATATTATTGTTCCATAAAAATGGTGAATTTTGAAAAGCCTGAAAAATGTACATGAAGTGGTGCTGAGTAAAACAAGCAGAATCAGGAATACATTGTGCATCATACATTTAGAATGTGCGATGATCAATTATGAAAGAATTGGTTCTTCTATGTCCAAAGGGCTATCCAAATGTGCATACCCTTTCATCCAGCAGTATTTTTGGTGGGCTTATATCCCAAAGAGATCTTAAAGGAAAAATAGGGACCCACATGTACAAAAATATTTGTGGCAGACCTTTTTATAGTGGCAAGAAACTGGAAACTGAGTGGATGCCATCAGGTGAGGAATGGTTAAATAAGTTATAATATATGTATGCTATGGAATATTATTGTTCTATAAGAAATGATCAGCAAGATGATTTCAGAAAAGCCTGAAGAGACTTCTATGAACTGATGCTAAGTGAAATGAGCAGAACTAGGAGAACACTGTACATGGCAATAAGATATATGATGATCAATTCATCATGGGCATGGTTATTTTCAACAATGAGATGAATGAGGCCAGTTCCAATGATCTTGTGATGAAAAGAACCATATATACCCAGAGAGAGGACTGTGGGAATTAAGTGTGGATCACAACTTAGCATTTTCACTCTTTTTGTTGCTGTTTGCTTGCATTTTATTTTCTTTCTCATTTTTCCCCCTTTTTGATCTGATTTTTCTTGTGTAGCAAGATAATTGTATAAACATGTATGCATATACATACATTGTAATTAACATTTTTTAACATATATTGGATCATTTGCCATCTAGGGGAGGAGGTATGGGGAAGAGGGGGAAAAATCGGAACACAAGGCTTTGCAAGGGTCAATGATGAAAAATTATCCATGCATATATTTTGAAAATAAAAAGCTTTAATAACAAATAAATAAATAAAAAGAAAGAAAGACTTGGTTCTTCTCAGTGGTTCAGTGATCCTAGGCAATGCCAATAGACTTTAGTCAGAAAATGCCATCTGCATTTAGAAAAGGAACACATGCTATGTTCACTTCTTTTTTTTTTCTGTATTTTTTTATCCCTCCCATGGTTTTTCCCTTTTTGCTCAAATTTTCTCTCCCACCATGATTCCTAAAGCAATGTGTATTAAAAAGAAATAAATTTTTAAAATGAATTATTTGTGTGTGTATCTTTTCTCCCCCAAAAATGAGGAATTATAGCATCCTGAGAAAAGGAATGAGAGACAGATAAGGATAGATAGAGAGATATGGAAAGATGGATGGGTGAATGATAGATAGATGGATAGATCAATAGATACATGGATGGATGGATTGACAAAGAGCTATATGAATGAGTAAATAATAGAATGAGCATTTGTTAAGCATTTATTCTGTTCTCCACTTATTCTAAGCACTCTGGGGATAAAAGCAAACAAGAAAGACAGTCTCTGCCCTCCAGGATCTTACGTTATGGGGAGAAGATAATGTATAAAGAGGAACCAAGGAAAGGTAGGGAATGCCTGGGGTTGTCCTAAAAGGTTAATGAAGACCTAAGTGTAAGCAAGATAAGGCAAAGGTTGGCCTATCAAATCCTAACCTTATTATCATTATTTCTTTCAACAACTAGTAGTAGTTCAACAACATATATATATATATATATATAATGAAAAATTAATCTCTGATTTCATTGATATTAGAAGTTCCTAGAGGTAGAAACTCACTGCAGTTTATAATGTTAAAAGAATTTTCCATGTCACTGAGAAGTTAATAAATGTGCCTAATGGAAGAATTTTTGGGTCAAAGAATATAGATATTATTTCCCCTTTATTTTTATTTATTCATTGCTCTGCTTCATAGCATTCCTAACATCATTCAACCTCATACAGAAGTACTGTTCTGACCATCAACCCCCTTGGCTCCTAGTAACCTCTCACACCAGAAATTACTTTGTATATATGTTGGATTTACTTACCTGTGTTCCTACTGCTTATATCCTACTCCTAATAAAATATAAGCTTTTGGGGGACAAGCACTATTTAATATTTGTTTTATATCCCCAGACTATCATATAATGTCTTGCACATAGTAGGCACCTACTAAGTCATCACTAAATGAAATGCTGGGTTTAGAGTCAAAGAACACTATTTTGAATCCTTGTGAATCCTGGTGAATTCTTGGCCAAGTTCTTAGTCCAAGACCTCAGTCCTTTGATCTTTGGACTTAAGTTTTTCTACCTGTAAATTTAAGTTCAGAATTCCCTTTTAGTTCTAAATTCATGCATCTTTTTTTTTAATTATAGTTTTTTGTTGACAAAACATATGCATGGGTCCCTTGCACTCACTTCTGTTCCAGCTTTTCCCTTCCCTCCCTCCACCACCTCCCCTTGATGGCAGGCAGTCTTATACATGTTAAACATGTTAAAGTATATCCTAGATACGATATATGTGTGCAGATCTATACAGTTCTTTTGTTGCACAAGAGAAATTACATTCAGAAGGTAAAAATAACCTGGGAAGAAAAACAAAAATGCAAGTAGTCCACATTCATTTCCCCATTCTCCTTCTCTGGGTGTAGCTGTGCATCTTTTATCTTATAACTTTTCTAAGAAAAGGAGGGGTGCTGCATTTTCTCATAACTTCTCTGTGACCAAAGATTGGACACTATAATTATATAAACTTATAACTTCATTTTATTGTCCTTTTTGTTCCATTTTTATAGTTTTCTTGGTTTTATTTACCTTGTTTTATATTCTGCATTTATGTACATCTTCTCATGTTTGTCTGAATTCTGAATATTCCTCATTTCTCATGGTACAATAGTTTTCTTGCAGCATAGATTCCCCCCCCCCAAAAAAAAAAATAAACCCTCAAGAAAAATAAACTTTAAAAAAAGTATGCTTCAATCTGATTTCAGACACAATCAGTTCTTTCTCTGGTTATAGATAGCATTTTTTCAAAATAAATCCTTCAAAGTAGTATTGAATCATTGTATTGCTAAGAATAGTCTAGTCATTCACAACTGATCATCTCACAACATTGCTATTACTTTGTACACAGTACATTTCACTTTGCATGAGCTCATGGAGGGCTTTCCAGGTTTTTTCTGAGTCCATTATGCACTTTCTTTCTTATAGTACAATAGTACTCCATCATAATCACATATCATGATTTATTTAGTCATTTCTCAATTGATGAGCATCACCTGAATTTCCAATTCTTTGCCCTGAGAAAAGAGATGCTACAGATATTTTTGTACATATAAGTACTTTTCTTAAAAACAAAACAAAACAAAACAAAAACAAAAAACAAAACAAAACAAAAAAAACTCTTTTGGGATAGATGCCTAGTAGTGGTATTGTTAGGTCAAAGGATACACATGATTTTATATTCCTTTGGGCATAGATCATATCTTTTGATCATTTATCAAAAAGGAATGGCTAGTTTTTTTATAAATTTGATTCAGTTTTCTACATAATGGAGAAATGGTCTTCAGCAGAGAAACTTGCTTCAAAATTATTTTTTACAATTATTAACTGTATTTCCTCACTATTCTCTTCTTTTTCTTTTTTTGTTTGTCCTTCCTCAAAAGTGTTTTGCTTATGATCACCCCCTCTCCCAATATGCTCTTTCTACTATTACCTTTCCCCTTTCTTATATCCCTTTCAGATCCCACTTTTCTGAAAAGAGATTTCTATACCCATATTGAGTGTGTATATTGTTTTCTCTCTGAGTCAGTTCTGATGAGAGTAAGATTCACTGTCACTTCCTCTCCTCTCCCTCTTCCCCTTCAATGTACTTCTTGTCTCTTTTGTGGCAGATAATTTAGGTCATCCCTCTTTCTCTTTCCCTTTCTCCTTGTAAGTTCCTCTCTTACCCCTTAATTAATTTATTTTTTTAAATATTATCCCTTCATATTAGAAATCTTTGTTGATCCAACAGATTTGTTTTCTTCCTTCTCAAGTCACTATATCCTTACTTATGTGGGTGTATATTATACTTCTCTGCCTCTACTGTAATGTATATTTCTCACAGGAAGAGATTATTATTATTTTGTCTTTGAATCCTATAGACCTGGCATAGTGCATTTCACATAGAATGTTAGTTGGGGGCAGCTAGGAGGTACAGTGGATAGGATACTAGAGCTGAAGTCAGAAAAGTCTGAGTTCAAATCCAAATTCAGACAATTACTAGCTTTTTGACCCTAGGCAAGTCACTCAACCCTGTTTGCCTCAGTTCCTCATATGTAAAATGAGCTGGAGAAGAAAATGACAAAACATTCCAAATTCCAAATTGGGTCACAAAGAGTCATAAATATACACACACACACACACACACACACACACACACACACACACACAAACATATAAATAGAATGAGCCAACAAATCAAAGAATTTTGCCCTTAGATAACTAATACCCATAGAACTTGTCATAGGCCTGAATTATAGAAGGTAAAAAATTTCTGCTGAATAGGAATAGAACCTAAATCTGTGATGTAATTTCTGTATATTAATTCATTCTACAATGCATTCAACATCTTCTCTTCAATTTAAGTCTCAGAATAACAATTCAAGTGGCTTGTCCAAGATCTAGCATATAGTATCATGTTTTTTTTTTTTTTAATTTCAGTTAGGGTTAAATCAACATTTTTATTTTCTTCCCTCTATACATTTTATGTGTTTTTCTAAATTACAGTTGTGCCTTATATAGCAATCACCATACATGTTTCTTAATGAAGTATGTGGCATGGTGAGATATACATATACATTTTTTATGATGATAATGTTGAAGTTTCCAAGACAAATTTTAATGTATTAATAATAATTAATATGATAATATCACAAGTCAAATTTCTGTACATTTGGTTGTTTTGTTTCTAATTTTGATATTATACAATTAGACAGTTAGGTAGTTCAATGGATGGAGCACTGGGCCTGGAATCAGGAAAATCTAAATTCAAATTTGACCTCAAATACTTACTAGTTGGACAAGTCACTTAACATCTGTTTGTCTTAATCCACTGGAGAAGGAAATAACGACCCACTCCAATATCTTTGGATATTGCATTGGACTATGCATTGGAGAATCATTATAGCATAGAGATTATTGAAATAATCTCAAAACCACAAATACTTGAGTTCAAGCCCTGCCTTTGATACAAAATAGCAGTATAACTTTTGTATCCCTAGATTTTATTATAGTGTCTATCCCATAGCTATCTCATAGCAGGCACTTAATAAACATTTGTTGACTCACTGACTAACTTGGTGATCTCATCAGTTCCTATAGATTCAATTATCTTCTTTATGTAAATGATTTCTAGATTTATATATCTTTATATTCTATGTTTATAGTCACATAAACTTAAGTTTTCCCACACAGGTCACATTAACATCTATCTTCATTCCTTTGTACCAACTGTCTCCTGTTTCTATAACATATTTTTTCCTTATCTTTGCTCAATGGATAGAATGATATATGCATAGTAAGGAAGACCGGAGTTCATATTCTGCCTTGGAAAGTTAATGAGTGTTACTTTAGGCAAGTCACTTAACCACTATTAGTTTCAATTTGTAAAATGGGGTTAATAAAGCACCCACATTCTGTGATTGCTATCAGGATAAAATAAGGTAATATTTACAGAGGGTTTTGCAAACCATAAACTACTATATTAATGCTATTATTATTATTAACTAAGTAGCATCAGTGACAGTATTGAATGCTTTATTTTCTCTAAGATCACTAAAGGACCACTTTCTATATGAAGCTCTTTCTGATTCTTCCAGTAGCTGCCCTCCCACCAACACTACCCTGTTTTTATTTTTTATTCATTTTGATTATGTTTGTGTAGATATTGTTATTTTCCCTTAGAAACTATAAACTCACTGAGGGCAAGGGACAATTTTAATTTTATGTTTATATATTCTCAGCACTTAATGAAATGCCTGGTACATAGTAAGTAAGCATTAGCTTCTTGCCTTTCTGATAGCCCACTTAAAGTGCTTTTCTGAATCTCATACTTGATCTCTGAACTATCTTTTGTATCTCTAAAATAAATGGCTATTTTCAAAGCAAATGCCAACAGCCCAGCATTTTCTGTATTGTTTTACAGTATTTTTATGTTGTATACCCATTTCTTGAAAAGTCTTAGCACCTTGGGGCCCATCATATTATCCTTAGTTACGAACCAGGACAGAAAACAATCACCATGACCTTTTACAGGAGCATTTGATACAAACTGATAGATGGAGAATTAAGTTTCCTCTTGAGCTGCTTTGACTGATAAAATTTAGAATATGGCCATCATAACACACACAGCCTCAGGTTCCTTGCTTTTCATAATAAGAGCTATAATGTAGTAACCCTCATATTCAGCTGTGTGCTGATCATAGCCAGTCATCTCTCTTCACTCATTAATTACCTTTTAAAGAGCCCTAAGGAATTCCAAATAATTCTAATAATAATTCAATCTCTGGCAAAATACCCCACTGCAGCCACATAAAAATAAAGCTTTAAAAATAATAAATATGCAAGTGGTTCACTTTCCTACCTGTAGAAATAAAAAGTATTCATGTGGTTTGGTATCACTAGGGATATGCTAAGAATCAAATCTTTTTGAGTCTGGGTAATAAAAGATATCTTATAGTAGAATCTAATCAAGAATGCAAGATAAGATAGAATAAAGGTAGGCATATCAATTTTAGGGGATTTTCATTCTAAACTATATGTTAAAAATGTGGGAAGTGAAGGAGGAAGAATTCATTATCTATATAAAGAATTAGACATTAGAATCTCAAAAGCAGTGGTTTCATCTAGCAGACCTAAACTTCTTAATTTTTGTTTAGTCATGTCTGACTCTTGTCAGGCCTTGTGGATAATACTGTTCATGGGTTTTCTTGGCAAAGATATTGCACTAGTTTGCCACTTCATTTTTCAGGGGATTAAGGTAAGCAGCTAATGAGTGTCTAAGATCCAATTTGAACTTCCTAACTTTGGACCCCAGAGCTCTACCCTGAGTATCCAGCTTCCTCAAAACTCCTTAAATAAATCCTGCTCATTTAAACAAGCCAACAATATCTGTAAATAAGACAGCATTTGAAAAGTACTTGGCAGAATGTCTGAAATATTGTAGTCAATAAATGCTTATTCCCTATCATTCTCCTCTCTCAGTCATTATACACATTTAATCTGCTACTTATTGTCCCTATTGACTGTCATTTCATATTGTCTTTCAGTTATTCTTATAAATAAATGTAGAAATTGCAACTTAACTTGTATGAGTCTACCTTGCCATTTCTATAGTAAATAAAGTGACAGGATAAATATTTTCCTCATTAAATTTCTTGAATTTATAAGATTTATGAAAGATTTCTTCTTTTAAGTAATAATGCCATCTGAAGACGTCATTTTGAATATTCTACTAAAATAATATCCAGGTGGGATAAGGTTGGGCATCTAAGTGATCCAATGGATAGAGTGACCAGCCTGTAGTCAGGAAGACCTGATTTTAAATCTGGTCTTAGACATTTAGTAGCTGTGTGATCCTGGACAGGTAACTCAATCCTGTAACTCAATCCTGTTTGTTTCAGTTTCCTCAACTGTAAAATGAGATGGAAAAGGAAATGACAAGCCACTAAGGATTTTTGTCAAGGAAACCCTAAATAAGGTTATAGTTGTTTACAACTAAAATAACTGAACAGCAACAAAGAATAAGGCTAGATATATTATAATGCTTTAGCATTATAAGATATGAAAATGGAAAGAGATCTTAAGAATTATCCAGTTCAATCCTCTTGTTTTATAAATTGAAGAAACTGTGGCCTGAAGTAGCTAAGTGACTTGCTTTTTCTTGCCACACAACTAATAAGTAATAGATCCAAGACTGGAATTCAGTTCCTCAGACATGTTTTGACCTTTTGAAATATAGTTTCTGACTTCTATTACATTTTTCTTGTGCCACATTCCTTTTTTTCTGTACTACTTATCCCATACTTTTCTGGAAATGGTAACATATTAATACCTGGCACAAGCAAGGATGAGTATTTCTGATATTATGGATAGGCCAGGGCCTACTTAGAGAGATGTAGGAAATAAAAGATTAATTGTCAGGGATTTTTTTTTTAAAGATGGACAGCATACCTTTTCAGACTTTCTGTGGTCCATGTAGCCTGAGAAATGTAGCAAAGTTGAGGCTTACCTCTATGCCTCTACAACTTTGTCCTTGTCTTTTATTTTAGGATTGTAACAAAATTCAACAGAGTAGACCAACATTTAGTAAAATCTAATGTTTTGTTTAAAAATAGCAAGGAAAGGTTTTGCAGCAATGATGGAACATTATTTCAATAAGATGTAACTTCTGTGCCTTTGGATTGATGGAGAATTAAAAATACATGAAGACAAATAGCAAGAATGAGGATAAATGATGTTTTGTTTTTTATTTAAAATATTATTATTTATGAGAAAATATAGCAATAAATTCAAAATATTATCTCGGTTAATTGATTTGTATAAATGCATGTGGTTTTTTGATATAAAACTTTTAGATTTTAAAAATGTTGATGCTGCTTTTTATTACTAAGTTAGATATCTCCCAATAAATATCCCCAATCCCATTGAACTTTAAACCAATTACAGTGCTTATAATTATCAAACAACAATTAAGTGAAATCAACCAATATTATAACTTCTCTTATCTGAATTCCTGATATTCAAAATTTTTTACCATGCTATCCAGCATCAGTGTCAAGCTCAGATAAAAAAAGGAGTCATTAATTTATACATAAGGATCCCTCTGTACCACATGTTGATTTAGAAAATCACATATTGATATTAATGAGTGGAGCCCTGAAACTCTCTTTCTCTCTCTCTCTGACTTTGGGGGGAACACTAAGTCTCCCCTGAGAGACCCATTCAGGGAATCAAGATAAAGTGTGTCATTCTGTTATCTGGATGGGACTAGTTGAGTCTAGTACCATTCCTACTTAGCCCAAGCTGGAGATTTCTGTCTAATCCTATTGAGTTGGAAATGAGCCCAGAGACACTCATTCAATTCCAAGATTTTCTCTTCTGATTCCAGCTCAAACTGTTTCCAGCCCCCACCAAGAGCTGCCCCCAGCTTCTAGCCATAAAAGGAGATAGCTGGGTGCAATCCTCTGCAGTACAGGATCTTAAAACAGGAATCATGTCAGGCCAAGGGACCTCTCTTGGCATAGCTACCTGCGAGGGACTCTCTGCCCACTGAAAGACATTCTCTTTCAGTATTACTCCATCTTTATGTCTCCTATTTCTCTAATAGTACTATGCCCTCTTTACCTGCCTGCCGGAATTTCTCTGCTAGGATAGGATTTTTCTGCTAAAAACTTTATATCCCTCTGTCGGGATCTTGCCACCAAGGAATTCAGTCTTTCTAGCAAAGGCTGACTTCCCAATGCCAATAATAAACTTTTTTTTTTGCCAGTTTAACTTTTTGAATGTGTAAATTCATTTCCAAAAGACCTGTGCTGCCAGAAGGGGTTGCCACAACTCTGCCCTGTGTGAACCTCATCAATATTATTTAAATTTTCTTGCATTTTTACTTACTTTGTCTGATATTTTGTAATTGCATTTTAATCTGATTTGGGCCACATGTTTGATAATATCTTGGGCCACTTCAGTTTGATACCTGTTGTATAGTATTGGTAGGATTAGCTAACTTTGCAGAGGGTTTCCTTTCATCTTGAAAACTCTGAAGAACCAAGTTTTATATAGCCAGAAGACTTGGGCTTCTCGGTACTCTGGAACCCCCGTCTTAAGGTAGAGAGTGCTGCAACATTCTATACACCCAGGAACAGGTACCCATAAACTAGTTTCACCTTGCTTATTTTCTTGTGAATTTTTGTAATGTGCCTTTTTTCAACAGTCCTCCCTCAATATCTTAGGGCAGAGAATACTCTACCCACATGAGAAACCAACTGCAACAATTTTCTTTACTTCTTGCTACTAAAGTTTCTGGGAACACAGATTTTATTATAAAACTACAACAGGAAAACAGCAACAAATATTGAGCTTTAGGCAATGGCAGGAAGTAATGAACAGTCTTCAAGGTTAAAGAATAGACACAACCATAAAAAGAAGAACAGTGAAGCTAGGGTAAATAGGTGGCCCAGTGGATAAAGAAGCAGCCAGGAGTCAGGAAGATGTGAGTTCAAATCCACCTTCAGCCACTTACTAGTAAGGTAACTCTAAATTAGTCATTTAACCCCATTTACCTCAGTTTCCTCATCTGTAAAGTAGCAAGCCCCTCTGATATCTTTGCCAAAAATCTCTAAGTAGGAAAAATAAGAGTTAAACTGAACAACAATAAAAGTTAGAGGAAAAAAATAGCAAACTTTCTCTAAGATTTCCATAACTGTAACCACCTATTTACTATATGACAAGTTCTTTCTCTGAGTCATCAGTTCTTAAAAATTCAATTGGGGAATACTTGCAATAGTAAGTACTTTTTATACCAAAAACAAACTAGAAATTTTGCAAGAATCAAGAACTTTTGAGTCTTTCTTAATAACGGGAATTTTGGAATTAGTGCCTAACATTGACACTTGTATACAATAAGTACTCAATAAATACCCATTGCACTGTGCTGCATCCCTGTGCATTATTTAAACAGCTAACCTGCAGAAAAATAAAGGAAGGGGACATTTCCTTTGGATTCTGGTTTCTAAGGAAACATGGTCTCTGTTGCTAAGGAAACAGTCATTCATTCATGTTCTTCATTCCAACTTTGGGTTTCATCCAGTGTTGATTATGTCAGTACTTCATGAGAAAAATATTTTTAAAAAGCCATTTAATAATGTGGAATTTTACTGGCTAAGAAAATAGAGCAATGGTCTATTACATAGTTGGGACCAGATTTTTTTTTCAAGCAACTATATCTTAAGACAATCTGGGAATATTTTCAGTATTATGATGGACAAGTTTCACTTGACAGTCAGTCACTCCTCCCAGCAGTCCTGGAATGATCCACACAGAATAGCTAAAGATAATTATTCCAAGATAATCTTATTATATTTGTAAATTACACATGCAACAAATAAAGGTTGTCATGATCTGTTGTGGCTCTTTCTAGGACAGAATGTTATTCTATTTATCTTCATAGTGTTTTAAGGAAAGCAATGGGATAACTTCTCTATTTGAGACTTTAGGGGAAATTGGAATGAGGCAGAAGGTAATTACTCAGTTTGGAACTGGGCCAAGTCACCAGGGTTAATATCTTTGATCTTGTGAAAAGTGCAATGGGATTTTTAACAGTGATGAGTCATCAGGGCCTCAACTTTATATCACATCTGAAAGATGGATGCTCTTTTTTTTTTTTTTTTTTTTTTAATGTCTGGTGAATGCAGAGATGATCACTGACTAGGCCAAGTAGGGAGAAAGACCAAAGAAGTGGCATTAAATAGGGAGATATAATGAATGGAAGAAATTAGGACCACTTGGTTGGTTGAACAATTGTTTTATTGCTTCTTTGAGGAACTAAGAGCACAAATTAATTTAGTACTTTATGTTTAAAAAGACTCACAACATACTGTACTTAAAAGACTAGAAGAAAAGAAACTCCTTGTGATAACAAGTTATATCATTTATAATTAGTAAACCAATAATTATGAAATGCCTACTATGTACTGCCCAAGAGAATCTGGAATAGTGTTTTGCCACAGTTCCCTTTTATTGTCCTGATTCAATTTCCCTAATTTTCCTGACCCATTTTCCCTAAATTGTTCTGTCTCAGTTCCTAATTGTTCAATCCTGCAATACCACCCTTCCCTCTTAATCATTAGAATGTCTGATAGGATAAAGATCTTCTATCTTAGATATCATTAGAATATCAGGTGCCTCTCCCTCTCTTGGTGCCTCCCCCCATTACGTCATCCCCATCCTAGGTGCCTCCCCCCATTATGTCATCTTGTTACCCTATTAAAAAAAAAATCTTTATATCTAACATTTGTTGCTGGATTCTTGGAGACGATAGTCTCATTCTGCCCTGGGACCAAACCATGGATCCATTTGGTCCCAGTAAATCTCTCTCTTTCAAATAAAATATTAAAAACTCTCTAGTCTCTATCTTGACTCAGTTTCTCCAGCATTACAATAGTAAGGGTGTGGGTGCAAAAGGGCACTTTACCTATATTATCTCACTTGCTTCTCACAAATACCCTCTAATAGGTGCTGAGAACATCACTATTTTATAAATGATGCAACTAACTCTCAGAGAATTTACACATTTTTTTTCCCCAGGTTCATTCAGTTACTAAATATTGGAGGTTTTAAGCTCAGGTTTTCTCAGTTCAAAGGGCAGCCTTCTATTCATTCTCTTTTGGTGGCCACCCCAAAGAATTTTTATTTTCTCTCCCCAAGTTAACAGTTTTTAAGGGAAGTTTTCAGATAGCCAGATATTCCCCCTGACTATCAAGCACGGCCAGAAAACTTTCTTTTCCTCCATTCAATCAAGTCTGGGATTAAAAACAAAGAAAACATTAAGAATGGAATTAAGTAATAAATTGGGGTGGAGGCAAGCACTGTATTGTGCAGCAGAAAAGCTATAAAATTTCCGATTCAATCTAACTCTTTGATTTAGCCTCCCACCCAAAAGCTTTAATCTCTTCTGAGTTGCTCTTTCCCTCAAAGGAATAGGAGGAGGCTTTAGGACAGAATACTTCACTTCTCTCTCACATCTAGAGCCATAGTAAAAGTGGATCATTCTTGGAGAAATATTTATACTTATGGAAAAGCACAGATCTATAGTGTCCCAGGGGACATCACAGCTTGCTGCTTCCTTCTTCATAGTGAGGTTAAATTAGTCATTAAGGCAGCTAGGTAGCAGTAAATAGAGTGCTCAGACTAGAGTCAGAAATTCATCTATCTAAGTTCAAATCTGGTCCAAGATACTTCCTAGCTATGCTATCTGGAGTAAGTCTTTCAGTTTCTTCATCCATAAAAATGAACCAAAGAAGGAATTTTCAAACCACTCCATATCTTTCTAAGAAAATCCCAAATTGGGATAAAACATTGGACACTATTGAAAATGACTAAAGTGGAAAGAGGTCTCTAGAGCCCTAGGGCTCTGTGCTCAGTTGTCCCTAAAATGCTTAGTATTTTAATCAAATAATCAGTATATTCTGTTCTTTATAGATAAGAACTGTGGTTGCATCCTTATCAATGTTGCAGATAACTGAGTTAGGTGGAGAAGAGGAATTGTAGAGTCCACATCTCAAAAAAATCTTAAGAGGCTTGAACATAGAGCAGCATCTAATGGGTATGAATATAAAATACTGCATTTGGTTAAAAAAAAAAATTACTTCACTAGTACAAGATGAGAAAAGCATAGCTAGACCGTAGCTTATCTGAAAAAAAGCTTATTTTAGTGGCTGGGAAACTCAATCTGAAATGGTAATGAAATTTTGGACTACATTAAGAGACATTACTTCCAGGGATAAGTAAATATGAATCCCACCATATTCTGCTCTTGTCAAAGTACATCTCCATTATTGTGCTCAGTTTCTGGATCTGAAGTTTAGGGAAAATATGGATAAGGGGGAAAGTTTACAGGTAACCAGAATGGTAATTGGCCTATTCCACATGAGGGACAGTTAAAAGAATTGAGGAGATTTAATCCAGAAAAGAGAAGATTGAATTCCCTAGCCTTTCAAATTTCCTGTAAAATTCCTTCTCCTATAGGAAGTTCTTTCTAGTCTTTCCTAGGGCTAAAGCCTTTCTTCTGCTGATCTCTCATTTGTCCTGTATATAGTTTGTTTCTATGTAATTATGTTGTTTTCCACTTAACATTGTGAGTTCCTAAAGAAAAGGAATTGTCTTTTTACTTTTTTCATTTTCCTAGCATAGAGCCTGACACATAATGGGAGCTTAATAAATGTTTATTGTCTGTCTGACTGTGTGTCGTATGTACATGACAGCTGTGCACAATTATTTGAAGGTCTATTAAGTTCTTAATGTGAGAATTTGACTGGTTCTGTTTGGCTCCAGACACCTAAAACAGGAACAATGGGTGGGAGAGCAAAGAGGCAAAATTAGCCTTATGGAAGGGAGGAAAGGAGGAAGTGGGGAAAACAAAACAAAACATCCAGTATTATCTAGTATCTGAAATGTGCTGCTTTGGGAATTAGAGGCTTTTCCTTAAAAAAAAAAAAAGAATCTTCAAGCTTTTTGGTTACATGATTGTGATATTCTTTAAAGGTAAACTTTGGGCTAGATGACCATTATTCCAATTCTAAAATTCTTTGTTAAGAAAGAAACTGAAATCAGAAAGGAAAAAAAAAAAAGAAGGGGTGGTGGTGGTAAGGTTTAAAGATAAGCTTTGGGCTAGATGACCATTATGCTAATTCTAAAATTCTTTGTTAAGAAAGAAACTGAAATCAGAAAGGAAAAAAAAAGAAGAAGGGGTGGTGGTGGTAAGGTTTAAAGATAAGCTTTGGGCTAGATGACCATTATGCTAATTCTAAAATTCTTTGTTAAGAAAGAAACTGAAATCAGAAAGAAAAAAAAAAAAAAAGAAAGGGGGGGGATAGTGGTGGTAAGGGTAGATCTGTAAAGAGCCAATTGAGATAAGAGGAGATCAGATTTGACTGGAATATATCTGGTGCTATAGGGGTCAGTGTGTCTAGAATCAGTCTAGTTAAACTAAGCTTCATAGAGCCTTAAAAAAAAAAAAATAAGTGAAGATTTTTTTTTAATCAGTTAATGATAGTGAGTTCCCACTATTACCACTTCTTATTTTCCTAGGTTTCCTAAAATCCAGTCAAGATGTCCTTTGAGAGAGAATATTAATTTCTTTCTTCCCCTTTCCCTTTTTATTTCTTTTGAAATCTCACATCAACAAAAGGCCTTTCTTGGAACAAATTGTTCCAGATAACCATTCCATTCCTTAAGTGTCACCTTACCCACCAAGACCATTTTTTCCTTCCTTCTGTAAGTGACTTCCATTTAATTCTGCACGTCTCATATGTATCTTGCTGTTTGTATGCTGTTTCCTCCATCTAAATGTAAGCTCCTTGAAGATAGGGACATGATTTTTGTTTGTTTGACCATTCTTCAAATCTCTAGGTTTCAGTATAGCTTGACTTGTATTGTACTATAAATGTTTAATAAATGCTTATTGTCTTGACTTCTATTGAATCAGTGAAAAAAGGATATCAACATTTTGTTTGCTTTATATTTGGAGCTGAGAGATGGTATATAAAATTTTTTAAGAAGATTAAAAGTGATGAGATCTATATTTCAGAGTTTTATTTGGACAGGGCACCAAATGTGGAGATTAGATTTAGGGAATTAAAATGATGAGATTAGGGTTCCTGATGGTCAGGGAATTAGATGAGGTTAGTGGCAGATTTGGGATTCAAGGAACCAAATGAGAGTTGTGGCTCCCCTAAATCCACTTTAGGATTTGGCACAAGGGAGGGGGTTTTGGGAACCCCCTTCTGGCAGCACAGAGGTCCTTCATAAAGGCATTTATGAACCTGAAAAGCTAGACTAATAAAAAGAAGTTTATTTTTGGCACTGGGAAGTCAACCTTTGCTATGCATGAATAGAAAGGCTGAATTCCTTAGTGGCAAAGTTCCGACAGAGAGATATAAAGTCTTGTTAGGGAAATAGGTGAGGGAGATAAAGAGAAGGTAATGCTGAAAGAGAATATTATTTCAGCAGGCAGAGGTTTCCTTGGCATAGCATAGCCGTACTATAGTCATATAGTGTCTGAGACTATTTGAACTCAGATCTTTTCAGATCAGGAAGATCTGAGTCCAGGCTGAGTCATACTCTATCTACTGTGCCACCTAAAATAATCTTTTCCCCTATTATAAAACAGGATGAAAACACCCTATTCTGATAGTGTACAGCACTATGCTTAATTCTAAGAAGAGATTTATCAAATGTTGTAATATATTATCATGTTTCCCCCTAAAGTCTCCTTGACTGGACCAAATTTCCCCAGTTCCTTTTTATGGAATATCATTAGACTTCCTAACTTCCAGAATGATGCTCTTCCATGTTGACTTTGAAATGATGGCGAGGTAGCCAAGGTCAGATTGTCACAGGGCATGCTCCAATAAAAAGATAGTTATGGAAATCTAAATGGACTATGAAAAAGTACCTCATGTCGTATTCAACTACAGTATACATCTGATCCATAATATTAATCAAATGTGGGGACATTACATTGTAATGGGCTGAGGCCTGAGTTGATGCACTGAGGTCCCAAGCTAAATAGTAATTGGATCATACTCTATTAATATATATACTTGGAGAAAGAATGGTCCCCGCCCATTCTTTGTGAAAGTCCTGATATGTTGTATAGGAAATGACGATTTTGGTGGGTGGAGGCAGGGGAGTGAAGAGAGAAGCAGAAAGAGAGACTGCGGGCTGGTGTCTTGACACAGCTGCCCGCATTGTTATCCAACCACACTTCACCTCTGATCCTCCTCTGTTAGCTGGCTTCCTGTTGCAGCTGCCCATATTGCTATTGCAATCCTTCTTCACCTCTACTGAGAATAAAGATTGAAGATTTTTCCCTTAACCTGAATTCCTGACTCTGGCTGATTTTAAATATGCAGTCATCACATTACATGAAGCAGTGTTGTTTTTAATTTATGATTCAATGAATAAATAAAAGAATGAAAAAGGATTTATTAAATCCTTATTATATCCAAGGAACTGTTCTTAGCCCTAGTATATGTTGCTTCCTGTCTCCTTCAGGATAATATGCCTTTGGTTACCCTCTATTTAGGAGGGTAAGAGTCACAGTAGTTAGAATATTGAGTTTTAAGTCAGAAACACAAGAGAAAAGGAAGTCTCCTCTATTAGGGAGCTTACATTCTAATAGGAGAGAGAGTGAACACATATGGAAAATTCTGACTGTAGGATCCCTATATCCCTAGGATATAGTAGCAAAACAGATCATAATTCTCACCAATAAAATTTTTCTGATGTTTCTATTGTTGAACCATTTGACAGTGTTAAGGACAGGGGTAACAAGAATCTTTTCTGAGTCTTCAATAACTGTGGCTGTAGCATCTATAAGAGCAGCTACCAGACAACATCTGTACAGGAGTTACTAGGAGTGCTACGTAAGTCAAACAGCCACTAACACTTTGACCACCATCTCCTTTCAGGCTCCAGTGGAGACAACCCAGAATCCTGAGCCCAAGAGTCTTGTCTCAGTAGGCTGACCCTCCTGACTTTTTGTTTGGCAATTTGTAGAGATGGATGACCTCTTCTTCATAGAGATTGTAATTAGAGTTTGCAGAGATGGTTGACCTTCCAGATGATGGTCTGCAAGGGCTGGACTGGGAGTAGGACCAGTAGGACCTTAACAAATAATATGTCACTATGCACTGTACATGCACGAATGCTGCCAGAAACACCTTGACTCAGATTTAGGGGATTGCTGCAAAAATTTCTTAGTTGAAAAAGTGTTGTGGTAGAAAAAGTCTGTGGGAATAGAAAGGGGAAACTGCTATTCCATTGGCTCAGAGTCCTAAGCTATCTTCACTGGAGCCTAAAGAGAGATTTTGGTCAAGGTAGTAATGGAAGTAGTTTGATTTACTAATATATGCTGTCTCCTGTTTTTCCCTCAGGATAAACTGCTTCTGGTTATCCTCTATATTGGAGGATATAATAGATAGACTTTGGAGTCTTTGGACTTTGGAGTCAGAAACATCTGAATTCAAATCTCATTTCTGTCATTTACTAGTTGGATGACAATGGATAAGTCACTTAAATTCTATGAGCCTCAGTTTCCTTAATAGAAATAGTAAAAACCTACAATATAATATAGTTATGAGATGAAAGTAAGATAATGTACATATTAAAAGAATATATATAATATAAATAGCTTTTAATGTTACTTTCTGATCTTCCCTTAGGCATAATTATTTCAAATTTCAATTCACTGAAAATTAGACTACTTTAGACAATGTGGCTCTTGCCAGCATATTTATTTATTCCTTTCTCATTGTCATTAACATTGTATATTCCCTGAGGGGAGTTGTGTGTTTGATTCACTATTAGGCACCAGAGTTACCCCATCTGTGTCTTGATCAGAGAAGACTTTACTTGAGAAATCTCAACTTTATATTTGTATTATAAAATATAGGAAAGAAACCTCTTTCATTATTTCATTAATATAGCCTCTTAGCACAGATAGGTGTTTGATGTTGGAGTCTGGCAAATTTGATGGGTTAGTCCTTAAGGCACAACCATTCTAAACTCCTACTTAGACACAAACTTGGAGATTAAGAGGAGATTACTTGGATCCTTGATATTAGAATTCATACACACAATAACTGAAGCCATTAAGATATATAGGATCATCCATGAAATGAGTATAACGAAAGAAAAACATGCCCTAAGAGAGATCAAATCAGGATGATTTTCAATTAGGAGTGTGGTGGGTAAGGAAAGATGCTTTCAAAGAAGTACAGAGATAAAAAGGAAAATTGGTAATATAATATCACGGAAGCCAATGGAGGGAGAGTTTAATGAAGTAGATAGTATACAATGTCAAATGTCTAAGAGTGGTTAAGCATGAGCTCTCAAAAAAAAGTCTGGCTTATTTGACCAGAGTAAGGAATTAAAAAAAAAATGTTCTTGTGATTAGTGCATAAGCTTAGTTATTCACCCAATGTCTAGATATTCTTACTATAAATTCTGCTGGATTTCCCATGTTATTTTAGGAAAATACCATATTTTAAATTTCTTCTCAGAAAAACAAATTTGAATTAGAAAACTGGTTTCCATTAAGTCTTTAAAAATACAGACAGTTATAAGCAAATGTTACGTGTTGGTATTTATACATTTTGATTATACCTCTTCTTTCATTGTAGCAGATGGAAAATGTGGGGAGATAGTCTAGAGGAGTGGTTGACCATTGCATTGAGTATCCATGTAGCTGAACTATGCTCTTCAACAGGTCACCTGTGGTCATGAGTGGCTTTGAATTGAAGTATTTAAACTTTGAAATTACTAAGCAATATACTTATTGGTCCTTTAATTCCCATGATGGTCCAAGGTCTGCCTTTGTCAAAGAAGATTGTCTACTAGATTAGGGAGAATAGTCCACTGAATAGATCTTACAAGGAATGATTCAACCCTTCTATTTTTTTCCCATCCAGGAGTCTGAGAATATTTCTTTTTCAGATTTTTCTGTAGGGGCTATAGAAGGAGAAAGGATCTTCTCATCCCTACAGCGAGGTCAATATTTACACACTGCAGATGGCACAAGTCCTTCCTAGGTGAATTTGAGCCTAGATGTGAGGTTATTGCTATTATCTTTGGCGTCTCTTTCTTTGAGTAAAAGTATGCAAACTAATACTCAGACATGGATTTTTTGGGAATGGCTTCCTCAGGAGTCTGGATTTTTCAGGCAGAGCTGACTGGCAACAGGAAGCATTTTCTATAAGTACATTCTTATGAGGGAAGATGATTACTGATAGGAGGATAAATCCAAGTCATGTCCTGGTGTGAAGCATAGATCTTTTTTTTTTTTAAATTTTTATTTAATAATTACTTTATATTGACAGAATCCATGCCAGGGTAATTTTTTTTTTTTTTTACAACATTATCCTTTGCACTCGTTTCTGTTCCAATTTTTTCCCCCTCCCTCCCTCCACCCCCTCCCCTAGATGGCAAGCAGTCCTTTATATATTGGATATGTTGCAGTATATCCTAGATACAATATATGTTTGCAGAACCGAACAGTTCTCTTGTTGCATAGGGAGAATTGGATTCAGAAGGTATAAATAACCCGGGAAGAAAAACAAAAATGCAGATAGTTCACATTCCTTTCCCAGTGTTCTTTCTTTGGGTGTAGCTGCTTTTGTCCGTCATTTATCAATTGAAACTCAGTTAGGTCTCTTTGTCAAAGAAATCCACTTCCATCAAAATATGTCCTCATACAATATCGTTGTCCAAGTGTATAATGATCTCCTGGTTCTGCTCATGTGAAGCATAGATCTTGAGAGAATTGTTCAAATAGTTCAGGGCTGAGATATATATGAAATAATTGCTCAGCAGTCTTAATATATGTTCCATATTTTAATGTTTTAAATATGTCAGGAGATTAAGATAGGAGTTTTGGGTTAATATTTCATTAACAATTGTTTTGTCATCATATATGCAGAAGTCTTTTGCATTTTAAGTATCTCTTTTATATGAACTAAATAAATAGCTGTCCTATAACTGATCTACATTGTACATTGAGCACCTCTCTTTCCTTTTGGGAGAGAACTAGACATGATATAAAATTAAACTGTCTAAGCAAATTTTACTGGAACATCAGCGTGAGGGTATGAAGAATGAGTGAAAAAAAGAAACCTTACCTTTTCTTTAGAAACTAGGTTTCCCCATTGCTAAAACTGCTCTATACCTGAGTTTATATCTAGGGACCACAAAAGACAAAGGGTACATATAACCCCTGTAGGCTAACACCAGCCTGCTGTTACATCATCATTGTGGGGAGATTCCTGTGAATAAAGTCCTTTTCCAAAACATATCATCAGTTAGTCTTAGGGAATGCCCAGGTCACTGTCCAGCCTTCACTTAAACTCTCAATGCCCCTAGATAAATCTCTAAAGCTTGTTATAAGAACTAGAAATCTTGTTAAACGTGCTTCTAAGTCTCAGAGCACATCATCTTAGAATCTTTGAGGTTTTAGTTTATTGCTTTAAAAAGATAGAGTTATTCCCATTTTAATAAAAATGACCATGAAACCTAAATTAATTTACACATTTTAGTGTTGTACCAATCTAAATATCAAGAGATTACTTTACGGCACTAGGCAAAATAATAACACAATTCATTTAGAGGAATAAAAAGTCCAGAATTTCAAGGGAAATAATGAAAATCAGAAGTATGAATGCAGGTTTCCTAATATTATTAGATCTCAAATATTACTGCATAACAACAATCGTTAAAAGCCATTTGATAGTATTTGAGAGATAGACAATATGACATCTAAGCAAGACTGAGACACAAAGGTCTAATGCTGGATCAAGCTAAAATAAAAGACTTTTGGGTTAAGGATTTCCAATTCAATAAGATTAGTAAGATAACTGAAAGCATTTTGTCAGAATACAGGTTTAGGTCACCAATATTTTATACCAAGCTCACAAAATGTCAAAGGTCTATCGTTTCTTTTTTAATTGAGGCAATTAGAAGGAAGTACATTTCAAATTTTTGGAAAAGGAAAGAGTTCCCAAAGGGGGGGCGGGGGGAAGGGAGAGATGGAAATACATGAGATCACAAAGGTTAAAAAAGAAAAGTTTTATTATAAAATTAAAAAAAGAATTACTGTGCACAAAATATCAACGAAACCACAATAAGAAGAGAAAAGATATCCAGAAAAATTTTTGCAATAAATATCCGATAAAAAAATCATATCTAAGATATTCAGGGAACTGATAAAAATGCATGAAGCCAAGAACTCTTCCTTAACAGACAAATCTTAAAAGAACACAAAGAAAATTATAAACTATCAATAGCCTTATTAAAAAACCCAAATCATTCAAATAAGAAAAATTAAAATTAAAACAACCCTTATGTTCACTTAAAATTAACCTTATGCTTACCTATTAAAATGGCAAAAGTCTAAAAACCAAACAATAGTACAAGAAAACCTTTAATAAGAGTCAGTTTTGAAGGGGTAAAGAAAAAAAAAAAGTTGCAATAATTCATTGCAGACATGAACTGACACTGAGCTGAACAAGCAGAACCAGGAATACATCGTACACACTAACAGCAAGAATGTGTGATGATCAACAATGATAGGCTTGGCTCTTCTCAGTAGTTCACTGATCCAAAACAGTCCCAATAGACTTTGGAGAGAAAATGCCACCTGCATCCAGAAAAAAGAACTAAGGAGACTGAATGTAAATCAACACATTATGTTCACTTCTTTTTTTCTTTCTTTTTTTTTTTTCTCTTCCATGGTTTTTCTCTTTTGCTCTGATTTTTTTCTCCCAACATGATTCCTAAAGCAATGTATATTAAAGATAAATAAAATTGCTAAAGTGAAATAAATAAGGAGACAGTATTATAAAAAAATAAAATAACTATTTTAAAAAATCATCTCAGAAACTATGAATTGTTCCAACTATTCAAAAGGAGAAAAAAATTAGAATTATGTAAGAAATATCACAAATTTGTCTATTCTCTCAGTAATCACAGGTAGAACAAATAACCAAAGGAAGCTAAATAGGTAACATTATATAGAGTATTCTAAAAGTCTTAGTTCAGTGTACACCTTGTTTTAAACTGTTCTAGATCTTCTAAGTTATCTTCCATATCAAGATGTTTATTGCAGCATTTTTTTGTGGCAATAAAACTATGGGAAAAAATTAGTACTTATTGATTCCAGAATATTAAAATCAATGACAGTCACAAAATGTCATAAAATCAATAAACAATTTAGAAATGACAAATATTAGAAGCTCTGAGAAATATAGTAAGATTTATATAAACTTTTACAAGCAAGAAAGCAAGTCAAGAAGAACAATATATATGGGATTGGACCTGGAGTTGTAATTTCCTTGGTGGACAGAATTCCTGATGAAGAAACTCCCTCTACCAATTCAATAGGAACAGTTCTGCAATCCACAATCTTAGAGAATTATTTGGAGCCCTAACCAATTAAATGTCTTGCCTAGAATCACAAAACCAGTATATATCATAGATGTAACTTAAACTCAGATCTTTTTGACTTTGAAGATAATATTACATCTACTAATTTTACTAATGTAAGTAAAAAACAAATGAAACAAAACAAGAAAAGTCAAATTAGGATTAATCATAGCAATGTATCCTGATCCCAAAGAACTATTGATGAAAAATGTCTTCTTTCTTTTATTACAAAGGTAGGAAAAATGGGTAGAGAAAGTACATACTGTATCACTGGATGGTAAAATAGGACCCCTTAGAAAATCTTACCATATTATGAGAGGAGGGTGCCATACACAGGATAAGAAATCTTCCCTGAAAACTATATGCCTTCAGAAAAGCTTTCTAATCAGAGATTATTTGCTCCTCCTACCATTAATTGATTTATTAGGACATAAGGAAGAACTGTTTTTTAAGAAACCCAGAAGAGGAAACTAATTTTTCATATCTATTTCATACTTTTCTGCTAATGGATTTCTAAACAATTACACACCACAATCAGTAGTACTTCTTTACTTAAATATTTTCTCTGCTTTGAAGTACATTTAAAATACTTTGGTATTTTAATTTACAATAAATAGTATTTTTTGGTAATTTAATTGGATATTTATTGTATTTAAAATACAGTGGAAAGAGAATGGTGGGAAAAGGACATCTTGTCCTCATTTTTACTTTAACAAGAAAATCAGATACCACTGTAATTCAACAATAATAAATTAAAACATTTTTGGGGGGTAGGGAAACAAAGATAGGATGGTTTAATTCAGGCTTCAAATCTAGTCAGTATTGACTCCACAGCTGTGGCCAGATTTTGTGAGGTCTGTATGAGAGAAAACATCCAGAGGCTAACCCTGTGTCTCCAGTACACAATCATAATTCCAACTCTGACAGCCAGATTTTATAGTCGTTTATTTTGGTCTGTGTTAGTAATTCATTTTTTGGCATAACAACCTCCACCAATGCCAAGTTGTTTGGCTTATTTTCTAAGATATATTTTCTCTGAACACAGGAAGTCGTTAAGAAAACTGACATTTATCTATTAGAGATATGGTTGTTGCTAATTTGCTTCAAAATACCATTTTATTGAAAAAGAAATGCAACAAATTGGGTATTGAGCCTTTGCTGTTATGGGAAGGCTGTAGAAGGTTGACATTTGGAATTCTAGACTTTTCTGAAGGGTTAAAATTCATCTGAGGGTCTGAGAAGTGTTGATTTTCTAACTTCCCATGTTGAAGAAGTGAGATTAGATCAGACCAAAGCAGTTATTGGTAGGAGCAGAAGGATTCTCTAGCAAAGTCAGTTTCCTGTTTTTTCTATAGAATACATGCTCAGAAAAAGTCATAAATTACTGCCTATAGGCAAAATGTATCTGTGACTCTTTATACAGTCTATTGAATCTACAAAACATAGAAATAATTTTCACTCAGGTCAAATGCCTTTGCAGAATATGATTCATTACACTCTTCATGACCTCTACTGAACTTGAATTTGGAGATCTTCATCTGAGTATGAAACTAAGTAGATTTATGGGTCTGTCAACACCACGAAGTCCTTTGACGTCATCTCAATAGGGATTATAGTTGGTTAGTCCAAGAATTAAAGCAATGCTTATACTTATATCTCCATAACAAAAAATTAAATCATTTGATCAATTTAGCCAGCAATTGTTTAGGTGAGAAGCAAATGGATGGCAGGGGAGAAGGGATAGTACTAAGAGTCAAAAAAATGGCAACCAAATTTATCATTTTCCCTCTTAAATTCATCATTCTTCCAAACTTCCTTGTTCCTATTAAGGATACCATTATCCTTCAAGAAACCTGGGTTTGTAACCTTTGAATCATCCCATTTTCAAGTCCACTAGGGGATCTCTATCCCCTTCTTGTGTCTCACCCTACTGTTGGCTTAGTTTAAGTTTGGGCTTATCACCACAAGCTTAGTGTAATAATAACAATAAAGGCAATGTGACCAAATGAATTAAGTACTGAATTGGAATAAAAAAATTTTGAGTTCTAATCTACCTTTGACATAGTAGCTACACTCAAGTCACCTTTCTAAGCCTCAGTTTCCTAATCTATTAAATGGAGATGGTAATAACTAAAGAAACATGCCTTAAAGTATTGGTTCAAATGAGATATTACACTGTGCAAATCTTAAAGGGCTCTGTTAATGTCAGATGTTATTAGTATCAGTTCTTTGAGGGATTGATTCAGGAAAAATAGTGTGACTGGTTGTACATATAGATCAAGGCAATGTCTGGAAATGAAAAAAAAAAAAAAAACAGGGGAATGTAGACAAAATCCATACAAAGTGGTTTTTAAATACATACTCGTCTGTGTATCTTGTCATGGTTAAAGTTTACTTTTCTGGATTTTTCCCCCCCATCAGTTTTCACCTTTATAGAATAATTTATTATAACTTATGCACAACATTGTGAAAGACAAACAGGAAAAGAGGAAAAAAAAAACACAGTAATTGAAATGTAAAATCTTTGCTTATATGCTTAATTCTAATTCTATTAATGCATATATGTATATAAAATTTAAAAGATAACTCAAGGAATCTCAAATGCATCACAAAGGGAAAAAAGGAGAATAAAGTTGGAGGAAAAGAAACATAATCAAGAAAATTAGACATTTAGCCAAGTGAGTCTTCCATTAGCCTCAGTTCTATTTTTGTTAGCAGCAATATTGACATCACAAAGTAGATTTGTTCACTCCCTTCTCAGTTGTAAATACGTATTTAGAAACTTCACTGAATCTCATTATTGACAGGGCTTTCAGAGGCTCTTTAGTTCAACCAAACAAGCATTTATTAAGTGACTACTAAATGCCAGGTGCTGGGCTATGTACTTGGATTATAGAGAATAAAAAAGTCCTTGCTCATAAGAAGTTTGCTTTGAAGAAGCTAAGTGGAAACAGAAATAGAGAGCTGGACTTGGATTTAAAAATCCCTGGGTTCAAATCTAGCCTAAAACTGAATACAAACTGTGTAGTCCTAAGTCCCTTATCCTCTGTTTGCCTCAGTTTTCTCAACTGTAAAGCAGGAATAATAACAATAGCCAGGGTTCTTGTGAGGATCAAATGAAATAATATTTATACAGTGTTTAACACAGTGTCTTTGGTAGTAGAAACCATCTTAATGCTTATTCCCTTTTCTGTCCTTTTCCATGATATCAAGGATTCAACTCAATCCTGAACAAAAATCTCTTTTATAATATGTCCAGAAAATGTGCTTCTCTACTCAAGTCTGCCTTTGCTGAAGAGAAAACTACTACAGATACTTCCTGACATAGTCCATTGACTTTTTAGATAGATAGTACTAATTGTTATAAAGCCTTTCCTTCAATCTTTACTTTTTTACATATTTTATATTATCAAAAAAAAAATCTGCAGGCAGCTAAGTGGCACAGCGGAGGGAGTACTAGCCTTGGAGTCAACAAAACCTGACTTGCCAATTTTTGGTTAATTGTATGACCCTGGGCAAGTCACTTAATCCTGATTACCACCCCCTCAAAAAAAGGGGGACAAACCACAACCAACACAAAATTATCTATAGACTATTTTGTTCAGTTTCTATAATCCTACTATTTATTAAAGAGGCCATTTTTGAAGTACCTTACAACTCTTCCAACAATTTATTGGTTAAAATCATTGGTTAAAAAATCATTCCTGAAATTAGAATTTCTAGAGATGAAGGCCTGGTCTTGTTTTTGGCGTATCTTCAGTTAGAGTAATAGCACAGTGGATGAATTCAAATATTTTCTCAGATATTTAATAATGCAACTCCTGCCCCATCCCAGGCTACTCACTGAAATTCTTACAGCCTTACTTTGCTTTTCTTTAAAACGACCATAATAATAGTACTTACCACCCAAGGTGACCAGGAGGATTAAATGAGATGACATAGGTATGAGTGCTTTGCAAACCTTAAAGTACCCTATTTTTAAAAGTTACATAATGAAACATAGAACTATCTCTGCAACATTCTTTGTTGATGGAGGAAGAATGGACATGTTTAAAACCACATACATTTATAGATGTTGTTGAGTCCTTTTAGTTGTGTGTGACTTTTCATGATTCCCATTTGGGTTTTTTATTTGCAAAAATTTTGTCATTTATTTCTCTAACTCATTTTACAGATGAGGTAACTAAGGCATATAGGATTAATTCACTTGTCTAGTAAGTGTTTGAGAATAGATTTGAATTTAAGATGAGTTTTACTGATTTCAGGCCTGATATTCTACCCACGGTACCACTTTTACCTTATAGAAAAATTGAAACCATACAACATCTTCTATATTAATTAGGGACAGCATTCAATATTCTTTACCTTAAATTCATCTAGAAAATAAGTGATAAGTTTTCAACATCACTGAAGTAAGTAAAATTCCATAATTTGTTTAGTGCCTACTACTGGAAAAATGCACTGTTCTAGATGTTAAGAGTATGAAGATAAAACAGGATCCCTTCTCTCAAAGAGCTGACATTCTAGTAGATAGAATAGATATACATACACACACATAAATATGGCACAAGTTAAATGTTTTATGTAGGGTTTCTTACTCATCAAAATCTTCAAGCCAGGACAAGATGGTCCTTTCTTGGGAATTTGTAAAAGAGATTCTTGTTCAGTCCATTAGAATAGATGATTCTATTTAGCACAATGTCTGACTTATAGTAGGTGCTAAATAAATGTTTATTGATTTAAATGTAGATTGATCTAGATCAGAGGTTCTAAACCAGAGATCTGAGGACAGATTTCAGGAGGTCCATGAACTTAGAAGAGAAAAAAAAAATTGCATTTTTATTTTTGCTAAAATTTAGTTTCCTTCATAATCCTAAGTATTTTTAATGCCCTTAAATATTCCTCTGAGGAAGGGTCCATAGGTTTTAATAGAATGCTAGTGGGGTCTATGACAAAAAACATAAAATAACACATCAAAACAAAAACAAAACAAAACAACAAGTCCAGCACTAGATGGATTCAAAAATTTCTTACAACTTTGAGATCTTGTTGAATTTAGATTCTATGAAATTCTTCCTAGAAGAAGGGAGGGATAAGAGAGAAAGAGATCACTTTTATCAGCATGGATTAGGATTGAAATTATGGAAGCATTGGTATCAGAGTAAGGCCTTCAAGAAAGAGAAAGATGACATAAAGAAAGAAATGCCTACTATATTGTTTTGTTTTTATTATTTCGTAGCTGCAGCATGATACATTGAACAGAGAGTTGGCTTGATTGAAAAGCCTAAATTTCCAGTTCCATCTCTGACCCATTATGGCTGTGTGAGTTTAGGCAAATTACTTAACCTCTCAGTTTTCTTTTTGGCAACTCTCTTAAGATTATAAGTTTCTCTATGCATACCCTTCCATCCAGAATGTCTCTTCTGGGCCTGTATCCCAAAGAGATTATAAAAAAGGAAGAAGGATCCACATGTGCAAAAGCATTTGTAGCAGCCCTTTTTGTGGTGGCAAAGACTTAGAAATTGAGTGGCTGCCTATAAATTGGGGAATGGCTGATTAAGTAATGGCATATGAATGTTATGGAATATTATTGTTCTATAAGAAATGATCAGTAAGATAATTTCAGAGAGGCCTGGAGAAACTTACATGAACTGATGCTGAGTGGAATGAGCAGAACCAGAACACTGTACATGGCAACAGGAGACTACATGATTATCCTTTCTGATGGATGTGGCTCTTTTCAACATTGAAGTGATTCAGGCCAGTTTCAATGATCTTGTGAGGGACGGAGCCATCTGTACCTAGAGAGGACTATGGGAACTGAGTGTGGATCACAACATAGCATTTTCACTCTTTTTTGTTGTTTGCTTGCATTTTGTTTTCTTTCTCATTTTTTTTTCCCTTTTTGATCTAATTTTTCCTGTGCAGCATGACAATTGTAGAAATATGTATAGAAGAATTGCAAATGTTTGACAAATATTGGATTACTTGCTATGTATGGAATGGGGTGGGGAGAAGGAAGGAAAAATTTTTGGAATACAAGTTTTTGCAAGGGTGAATGTTGAGAATTGTCTATGCGTGTATTTTGAAAATAAATGCTTTATGAAAATGAATAAAAGAGAAATGCAAAAGAAGATTACAAGTGTCTGAAATTTATAATCTTAAGAGTTGCCTAAAAACTGAAGGTACCAACTTAATTGACAGAGGGAGTTTTCAACCCTG
The DNA here is from genome assembly GCF_016432865.1 of Antechinus flavipes. NCBI lineage: Eukaryota > Metazoa > Chordata > Mammalia > Dasyuromorphia > Dasyuridae > Antechinus > Antechinus flavipes. The sequence continues at coordinate 429,046,759 of NC_067400.1, forward strand.
AAAGTTTCTTATACTAATATATTCCAGGTACAGTCTCTATCCTTTTACAATAGCATAATATATTTTAGGGGTAGCTAGGGGATATGGTGCATAGAGTGCTGAGTCTGGAGTCAGGGAGATTTATCTTCTTGATTTCAAATCCAGCCTCAGCCATTTCTTAACCTTGGGACCCTGGGCAAATCCCTTATTCCTGTTTGACTCAGTTTCCTCATTTGTAAAATGACCTGGAGAAAGAAATGGTGAATCACTTTAATATCTTTGCAAAGAAAACCCTAAATGGAGTCACAAAGAGTTGATATGACTAACTATAGATAATGTCCTAAAATTATTTTTCAAAAAAAAACCAATTCTCTTTATTATAAATCAGAAAGACTACCACAAGGATGAGTTAATGAGTTACTTAAAATTTTAGAGGAAATATGAGAGAGCAAGAGAGTAGGAACAAGAAGGACAGAGAAGAGAGAGAGGTCAAAGAATAATCTTCATTGATTATTCCTAACAATTAGAGCTGACCAAAAGTGGAATAGGCTGCCTCAGGAAGTACAGGATTCCTCATTATTACAGAACTTCCAGTAGAATCTCAAAGACCACTTTCAAGAATATACTGTTATGGGTTGGACTAGATGGCCTCTTTGGTCCCTTCTAGGGACATTTTGGGATTCTGAAATGCCTGGAGAAGGAGAAGGATCCCCTTTGCAGGTTTCTTTGCCCTCTGTTAGTAATAACCTGAAGCATAAAACTAATAATTTACATGGTGAAGTGGAAGATAATGACTTTCTCAGTTCCACCCATATCTTATTGCATCACCCACTGGCAAGCTAATTAATACAGTTTTTGATATTTTCAATTAAAATACCACTTCTGTGTCTTATTTGGAATGTTTTCTATTTTATTTTACCAGGAATTTATTTTTTTAATATGGAAAAGATAATTTGATAACCTATTATTTATGTTTTAAATTTTAGGTAGACATCAAATACATTTGATATTGTAATGAGAAACAGAAAAATAGAATTTGTAATTGATACATTATCTTTACAAAACAACTTTTTAGTAAACATTCACATTTTAAGGATCCCTATAATTCCAAACTTTTAAAAGGATCAAAGGACAGGGATTCAGAAAGGACCTGAGAGATTTCTTTTTTGTAGCTGAGAAAACTCAGCACTACAAAGGGCTACATTACCTTCTCACAATCAGAAATGTAATAAGTACTAGATACAAGATTGGAAGTCAAGTCCTTACTTCAAATATCATGATCCATTATACTACATTTCTCCCAGATTTTTCCTATATAAAATACTAGAGATATTATATGTATTTATATAATCTGCATAATATATAGTATATAGTGACCTAAGAATCAGAAAGACAAAGGCTTGTGTCCTGTCTTTGGCACTTAGAATGTGCTTGTGAGCAAGTCACTTGATCTCTCTGAGCCTCACTTTCCCCATCTTTAAAATGGGGATAATTCAATCATACTAACTTCCTTACAAGGTTTTTGTGAAACTCAAATGAGAGAATGTATTCAAAGCACCTTGCGTACTTTACAGCACTATATAAATGTCAGCATTATTATTAACAACTATTTATCCAATACCTACTCACTCATTCAGACACTTTTAGGTTGAGGTCTTTCTGAATTAATGAAAAGTCCTGAATTATGGCATATTTTAATAGAAATGAAGTCTTACTACTCCAAAGTATATACAGTAAATGGAATTAATGAGCTTTTCCTAGAAATTGCTGTAAAAAGAATAGCACGTATTTCACACAGCCCTTCATGGTTTTTTCTTATTCTTTATCTTTTCCTTCTTTAACATGCTCAGCACTGCAGGGGGAGGGAAAGAGGAGACAAGATTTTTTTTTTTTTTTAAGATTATGGTTCATTCAAAATAGATATATCAAAGTATATGTGGCAAGACCTTTCTACCCTCTTCTTCCAGAAATCTTCTCAGAAACAAATGGCATTAGTTTGACTATTTTAAAATTGTCTTTCAGTTTTATGAAATGAAAGATGTTTAGGGGAAGATCCTTTCCCCCTTTTTTTTTCTTTCTCCCTCTTTCCCTCTCTCTTCCTCCCTTCCTTCTTTTTTCTTTCCCCCTTTTCCTTCTTTTCTCTCTTTTTTCTCTCCTTTTTCTTTTTTTGTTTCTTTCTTTCTTTCCTTCCTTCATTCCAACTTTCTTTCAATCTTTCATTTCTCATTTCATTTTTTCCCTTCCTTTCCCTCCTCTTGCTCTTCTCTCTGTCTCTGTCTCTGTCTCTCTATATCTCTGACTCTGTCTCTCTGTCTCTGACTCTGTCTCTGTTTCTGTCTCTGAATCTTTCTCTGTCTCTGTCTCTCTCTGTGTCATTCTGTCATCTATTTACAGATGACAGGAGGAAAAAATTGTTTCTTTAATTAAAAGGGGAAAAACAATTTTTAAAATCTATCATTGTGGGAAAATGTTTTCAGAAATGAAGTGTCAGGGGCTTTTGCTTCTGCCTCTGTACTGTTTTTCTTACTGTTTTGGTATTTTAGTGACTGTAGAGAAATGACCCTTAAAGTTGCCGTGTCAGGCTGGTAATAAACTGATGTCTAGGGAAAACCAAACCCTTTCTTTCCCTGTACCTTTTTTTCCTGCTGTAATTAGACTTGCCATCATCAGGGACTGTCTTTGTTATTAACAGCATCCCTCTCACCTCTGTTCAGGGACAGCAATAGCTAAGTGAAGACATACCCCTCTGTTCTAGCTGAAAATTTGGACACAAACTGTATTCATATCAGCTGCATTTTTCTTTTGTTCACTTTTCCATCTTTGGAGATTTGCTGATTTATTTGTAGGGGCCCTACTCGGCATCTTTTCTCCCCTGTGTTTCTCCACAGCATTCTATTATTTGTTATGAAAAACATAAGAAGGTAGCTGCCACTCTCGTCTTTCAAGTTCCCAGATGGTGTAACATTTTTCTAGAATTGGTGATGAGCTAGGGCCATCACTAAGGAGAAATATGGTTTTCACTCATGTCTACTATTTCTTCCAAAAATTGGCAGTCACAAATAAATGAGTGGATGCTTCTCTTTAAGTAAATGAATCCTATGGGCTTTGTAGAGAATCACAAAAATTAATTACTACTAAATAAGGGAGCTAATGCTTTCTGCCAAACTATGGAATCATATAATCCTACAACACCAGAATAGAAAAATAATTAGCAAAGTTTTTTATGCTTCCCACAAAGATTGGTATATGCCACTTAGATCCTATTAACTAAATCAAAACAGATTAGCTGATTATTATTTAAGAGACAGAGACAGGGACCTTGAATCTTGTTGAGTCTCCAACCAATGTTTGTTTAAAATTTACTCTAATTTATTCTAAACCCAAGCAAAGAACATCACAGAGTATAATTTCACATTTCCAGAATATATATCATTCTAAGGGATAAATATTAAAGAATGATTCTACCCACAAGAAAGGCTGTAGGGTATATTGGAGAGAGTCTTGGCTCCAGATAAGGAAAATCTAGAGTCAAACTCCATTTCTAAAATATACTATCTGTATAATCCTTAGTACAGCACTGGTGTACTAAGGTGGTATACACAGAATGATGAACCTGGAGTCAGGGTGACCTGAGTTCAAATTCAGCCTCAGACACTAGTTGTGTGATCCTAGGTAAGTCACTTAACCATGTTTATCTTATTTTCCTCATTTTAAAAATGAACTGAAGAAGGAAATGAAGCATCACTTCAATATCTTAGCCAATAAAACATTAAATGAGGTCAACAAGAGTCAAACATGACCAAACAACAAGTCCTATGCAAGTATTTGAACTTCATATTTTCTAGACAATTGTCTTAAGAGTTTAAATTGTGTTGAAGGTATTCATGATATACAGTGATACAAGGCATCTCCATTTGTACAGGGCTTTTAATGAGTTTTCTCATGTAGACGTTTCCTGTCTCAATGAATGGTAGTTCTAGTCTTTATCCTTTTCTGCTCACAAGAAATTTACCCTATACATTGACACTATAAGTTATCAGGATGTAATTAGCTGATGAAGTTAGTCTATATGATTAAATAAGAAAACAAGGAATCCCTCTTACCTTCTCCTTTTATTTTGTAATAAATTATTATGAAGCATCCTTGTTTTGCAATAGAATAGGCAATGGCATAAGGGAAGATACAGTTATCCCTTCCCCATCATGACTTTCCTCAGTGCAGTTTTCTATATATTGTGGGTTGGCATAAGAAATTAAATGAAACTTTTTTAGAAGTTTTACATCAACTGCAGATGACATGTAAGGGCCAGCAGATGACACAGAAAAAAGTTAAGAAACTCAAAAATGTATAGAATATGTGTCTAATATAAAATATCAATTCAAATTTTATAATAACTACTGTAAGCATCCTATAAAAGAAAAAAAAAATCAGATTTCATTTGTACAAAGGGACAAACAAAATCTTTTGTGTGGATTTCCTAAACTATAAGAGTGCAGTGCCCTTAACCTATGTGATGTGGAAAAGATAACTGTACTGTGAAACAGAGCATGTGATTGTGATACCTACAGAGTTTCTATTTTAGTTTTAATTTCATTGTCAAAATGATGCAACTGGACAACAATTGGGGAAGCTAAGTGGTGCAGTGGATGGAGTGTCAGGCCTAGAGTCAGGAAGACCTGAATTCAATTACATACTCAGATACTTAGTGTTTAACTCTGCACTTAATCCTGTTTACCTCAGTTTCCTCATCTGTAAAATGAACTGCGGAAGGAAGTGGCAAACAACTCCAGTATTTTTGCCAAGAAAAATCCAAATGAGGTCATGGAGAATTGGACATGGCTAAAATAACTGGACAGTCACAATAAGACAACAATTACAAATTTCAATTACAAACAGTCCATTGTTTGGACAGGATCACTGCAAACTAATCTAGTACACTTGACTCTTGAAGAATATAGAATGCAATGCTTTAGCCTTAGTACATCAAGTCTTTTTGGAAAAGAAGAGTTTTCAATTTGGCCTTGAAGAACAAGATCTGTCCTTGAAGGTCCCAACTTTCTTTTCTGTATCCTCTTCCCTTATTTAGAAACTCTATTCTCTAATTTATGATCTTTCTGTCTCCTTTCTCTCCATTGTTATCAAAACAAACTTCAGGAAAATCTATTCTGTCATTTACATCTTACTGTGAATTTAAATCAATGCATTTATTCTATTCTGATAGATTTTGCATTATAAGGCTTATCTTTAACTGTAGAATAAATGGTTGTTGCTTTCTTTAGTCTCCAGATCTCAGATTAGAGCCAAACTCTAGGTTCAGGGATTTCTAGAAAACTGGTACTTGGAAAGCTTGTACAAACATGAGCTTTATTACTATGTGGGATAGCAGTCAGGAGGGGGAAAAAAATCCTGCACAGATACTTCATGGAAATAAAGAGATTTGGCCACACTTACAAGATCAGAGTCCTTCAGCTTAAGGGAAAGCAACCTATATAATGGCAAAGATCTAGGTGGGAGCAGAATGGGATCTGAGCAAAGTAGTTTTAATACCTTAAAAATGAGCCTCATACATTAATTGTATGAGATGAGAGCAAATAATTGATTCCAGATATGGGAGGGACATTCTTAATCAGATCCAGAAGTGGTAAGAAAATTCCCCTAGTCACTTATCATAGGTATGGGAATTCTCCTAATTGGGACCAGAAATTGGATGAGGAGTTGAAATGGTAAATGGGGACTCCAAGAATAGGTGTTGGTATGCAGCAGCTCCAGTTGGCTAAGAGTCTCATCCATTCAGAAGCCATAGATATTTTATGTCTGACAAAGGGTCAGAATGAGTCAAGATAATAAAAAAGCATGGGTTGTCCATCATTGCTTATATTTTATAGTCATCAAAGTCATATGGTATCATATTGAAGTCTTATCATTTATAATAAAAGCATCAAACAATAAATTTCAAAAGTCACAAGTTATTGTTTGCTTAAAGAATTTGGAGTATATGGGGACCAAGTGAGCTAGGTATTATTATTATTATTATTATTTTTTTCTGAGCAATTGCTTAGAATCACGCAGCTAGGAAGAGTTAAGTGTCTGAGATCAAATTTGAACTCATGGCTTCCTGATTTCAGGGTTGGTGCTCTATCCACTGCACTACCTAGCTGCCCCTTGAGCTAGGTATTATTTACTGCAAACAACAACTGGAATTATGGAGCCTACCTTCAAATTCCTGTATTATTTTAGACAAGTCACCTTGACTTCCATATCTTCATTTATAAAAGTAAAATTAGACTAGCCTCTGAAGTGCCTTTCAAATCTATAGCTATAATTCTATGAATATGCACTAACCCATCTTGTTATATGTCACCTTAGGGTGGTATAATTCCTTTCTCTGATGGCCCAAATTGATTTTAATCAAATTTAAGGGAGTATCCTATTTCTCTAATACTCCTACAGTTTCAATTGGTAAGAATCTTTTCTTAACTTGTTTTTCCTAAATTTAGAGCTATCAGCTTCACTAAGGTCTTCCTTCAAGGCCTCTTCATAACTTGGAAATCATGCTAGGTTCTCAAATGCTATGCCAAGATAGTTCAAACTTTTATGAATCCTGTCAAACTGGAAAGTCTTTGAGGATGAACTCCTTCATAGTAAACTATGTGACCATAATTGGAGGACCAAATTGTCTATCTTTAGAGACTGACTTCTATAAAGTTGGCTATGATATGCTATTTTTTTTGGAACACAACAGAAATTTCTGCTCTGTCTCCTTAATAGATAATTTGTGATGTATATCAGTGGAAATCATAATCACCCTAAATTAAATATAGACAAGTCAACAAGCATATAATAAGTGCTTATTATATGTCAGATACTATGCTAAACTCTGGGAATATAAATTCAAGCAGAAAAAAAAATAGTACTGCTCTCAATGAGTTTATAATTTAGTTATGAAATACTATATATAAAAAGAACATGAACAGGATGATGTAAGGGAAAGAAGAAGGAAGACATCTAGCAAGGAAACATAAAGAAATTTCACAAGAGCCTAGGATACAGCTTGGAAAGAAATAAAGAAATGGCTAACTTTAGCTTCTTCCTTAAAATGAAATTTCTGGGAGGACCCATTCAATCGGAGGGAAAGGATTATCAAAGTATTAATACATGCCCTCAAAACAATTATCCTATCCCCATAAATCATTTATTAAAGCAGAGGTTATTTACCAAGGAACTTAAATTTTTAAGATATCTGAAAGATTGCAATTCAATATAATTGGTTTCCTTTGTAACATTGTGTGTTTTATTTTATGCATATAAAAACACCAGATATCTATAGGTGTCCATGACACATAAAAGTTATTATATATATCTACTTTATCAAGGAATTAAGGATAATATCTCAATCTTCTGTATCCAGGGTTGAGATTGAATTATGATGTGACTATAGTAACATTCCCCGGTCAACCTCAAATTGTTACTTTCCCCAAACACATAAATCAGAGCTGTGCTAAGCTTGTGGTGGTTACAAACAAATCACAATGTTAGAACTCAATTTACTACTTTTCACTAATGGAAAAAAATTTAAACTTCACATAGAATTTTTGGAACATTTGGTAGAACGTTATGTAACTTGAACCCGAATAGGCTATTTTACTAGCCATAGGGAGTAGCATTCTCCATGTGAGAATTCATCTTATCATCATTTAGGGAGGAAGACAGGAGAAATGAGGAAGTTAGGGAAGAGACATCAAGAAGACGTTTCTGTAACAGTTAAAAGATGAAATATATTGAGAACATTGGTCTCAGCAGAATAATCAGAATATGAAGCAAATAGATGGTGAAGTAGATAAAGTGCTGGACCTGGAGTCAGGAAGATCAGATTTGACTTCAGAAACAAACTAGCTATGTGAACTTAGATAAGTCATTTAAATTCTCTTTATATTACTTTCCCTAAGTATAAAGTGGAGGTAATAAAAGATTTTTTTCTTTGAAATGTAATTGTAAGGATCAAATAAGATATTTGCAAAGTGTTTAGCACAATTCCTGACATATAGTGGGTGCTATATACATGCTACCTATTAATAGCAATCAGACAGCTGATCTTTGTGTGTACATGAAGAAATAACTCTCAATAGTGGAAAAGGATTTCTTTAATTGCAAAATTGGTTTTTGAGCTCTTGGAAGATGCTATTTCTTGTGCATGGGCTCACTTATTCTGTCTTTCAAATACAAATACACGTACACCCCCACACACATATATTGTGAGCAAATACCCATTGCAGTAGTTAATGGACTGAAATACAACTGAAGTGGGACCATGAGAGCAGCAGGGGAGGAATTGTGGAAGCTAAGTTAACTGGTCTGATATAAACTGACTTTTGGTGTCTTTTTCCACACAGAACATATCATATACACTTAAACATAGGCTATTGGTCATTTCTGGCATGAGTGAACTGAGACGTAGCCTAATCAGACTAAGCATAAATGAATTGTGTCTACCCCAAATCATTATGTGTCTTAGTGTGGCTGATTCTCTTCATCTTCTTTCCCATTTATTTTCCTTCTCTTATTCTCCTCCACTCTTCTTATCCATCTTTTTAGTGATGCTAGCCAATGAAGATCTTTTTTTTTTTTTTTTTTTTTACATTTCTAGTATTACTTAGCCACTTCTAGAATCCATTTCAAGCTGAGGGAATTTGTGATACCAGAAAGAATAAGGAGGGAAGATAGAGGATTTCAAGTAACATTTGCCATGATAATCAAAGAGTATTAAAAGAATTGTTTTTTGAGTTTGGAATGAAATCCCCAAGTAATCCATTGAAATCATGATTGACTACAATAGGACACTCATGCATGATACATTCAAAAGGGAATATTGTAAGCAATAAGAAAGATATTTCAATAGAAAAGCAAGATATAATAAAGAAGAAAAACAGAAAAGATTTGTATTGCATGTAAAGGTAAAAATAGGAGAACATAGATCATGTAGTTAATAGAGACTTGGAATCAAGAAAATCTGGATTCAGATCCTGCCTCAAAAATTAATTAGCTAGGCAAAAATACTAAAGGTCTTCAACCTCAGTTCCCAATTTGTAAAATGGGGATAACTGCTTTATAGGAAAGCTGAGAGGTGTAGACAAAGTGTGTTAAAAATCAACTATTGCTATTATCTCTCCCAAAATTAAAGCTGTCTAACAATCTCCCAGAAGTGGAAGACATAGGTCCAATATGATTTTAAACTCCAATGCACAGGTATCCTCTGGAGAACAATTCTTCATGAGCAGGGGGTAGAGATTGCTTAATAGGTCTTTTCCATCTGTAATAATTATGATTCCTCCTATTTACATAGACTCATGAAATGATTATATCAGTCATTTTAGGAAGTGGTATAATTTTTGCATCTTAATAGAACTGTTCACCTCCTAAAAAAATGCAGCCTGAAATATGGATTCTTCTCAGGTTTAGATTATGTGACCTGTTAGATTTTTTTAATTTAATTTTTGGTCCTTTACAGGTCATTTCCTTACCAGGCAGGAATATTTTGGCATGCACAAGTCTGGCATGGCTCCCAATTTCCGTGCCCTATCTTTGTGACTCCTATTACCCTTAGGAATGAATACTGAGTGTCTACTTATCAATACTAAATTGAATACTCTTAAGAAAGAAAGCATACCTCAGCATAATTCATATACTGGGGACAAGGAGAGATTGCAGAACCTATGGGAAGAAGCCTTATTTCAGTCAGGTGATGGATATATTTCTTCATTGATTGGTTAAGGGATCTCAAGCATGACTCTTAACCTCTCTGTGATGCTTTTGTTTTCTCTGAAGGGTATTAAAAATGTTCCTTAACCCAAGGGATTTCATAAGGACAAATAAGATCATAGGCTTTAGATTCTTTTAGCTCATAAACATAAGGGAGAAAACTCGGCCTCTTTGAAATGATATTAACCTTTAATTTTCTAATAATGTACTAAGGATTACTTCCACTCCCCACCCCCACCTCCAAGAAATAATGGCAATTTAGCATGTCCACTTCAACTCATTCAATAGCTTAAGCAAATAATTGGGGATGTGTTTTATTAGGTATGACCATCATGAATTTTACGTATGAAAACATTCATCTATAGAACCAAAAGTAGGGTGGAATGACATCTGGGATAAGTGAAAAGGGAGAGAAGTGTCTACTGCCCCCATGCTTTCATTGCTTCTGATCTGCAAGACATCTCCCCAAGCACCCCACTCCTTCACTGGTCTCCACTTTTTCTTTTCTGCTATTCTCCTTCCTGCTGCATCACTTATCTCTTGAGCTGAGGGGCTGGAATTAGCTTTGCTGTAGGCGTTTGGGAGCTGTACCTCACTGTATTAGATTAAGGAAACACTTCCCCATGTTTTTTTTTTTTTTTCCTCTCTATAGTCCCTCCCTCCCCTCAGTAATTTGCTTTGAGTACCTGAGTCCCAAAGTTCTTAAGTTCTTTTTGTCATTAGTTATGGTCCTAGTTATCTAAGTGGCCACCTCTGAATACTTGCCAATCAACTATTTACCTAAAATTTACTTTAATGATTACATAATTATTAATTTGTGAATTAATTCACTTAATGGGTATTTATTGAATGCCTTTTAAGTTACAAGGCATTTTATTATTTTATTTTTGTGATTAAAATGAATCAAAGGCCAAATAAAGAAAGGGTAGGAGGTGGGGGAGAAGGACAAAAATGAAACTCATTCAACTTTAATATGAAGACACAATTTAAGGACTAGCATTCAATACCACTTAAGGGTGTGGAGCAAATACCCTTGATCAGCAAATTAATTAAATTGAAACTGGACTTTGGTAGAACAATCTTAATATTGGCTACTTTTTTAGCTACTTCTACTTTTTAGAATAGCATTCTTCCTGTTTTTGCGCAAAATTCTTGCTCATTTAAATCTCAAGGAAGTCTTAGGGTCATGAGAAGAAGCAGAAATAAAAAGGAGAGAAGTTATGGGAGGAAGCCTAAGTTGAGTACAAGCTTTTTGCAGTCTAAAGAAATGCAAGGAAAATATACTACATTTGCTTTAAGTGTCAATATTTTGGTGGTTCTATCTTCATCCTCTGACTTTTCCTTTGCATTTTGACCCTGTTGAATATGGCTTCTCTTAGTTCAGAGATATTGTTGTTTTTTCAATGTGACTGACTCTCTGACTCCATTTTGTGTTTTCTTGGCAGAGATGGAACAGTGGTTTGCCATTTTCTTCTCTAGCTCATTTGAGGGATGAGGAAACTGAGGCAAACAGGGTTAAGTGACTTGCCCAGTATCACACATCTTAGAAATATCTGAGGTCAGATTTGAACTCATATGAGACTCTCTGACTTCAAGCATGACACTGCACCACATAGCTGCCCTCAAAGATTCTAAATCTGAGCCTAAGATCATGGCATTATCAATTTAAAATAAAAAGGATTATGAAGATCATCTAATCCAGTCTCTTCATTTACTCTTTTCCTTCTCCATATTTAATTATTCCTTCTCTGACTCATGCTTCCTTTTCTCATCCATCCTTGAGGGAAATGGTTACCAATGGATTATCTTTTGTCCTTTTCTCTTCTTTCTACACAGCTATATATTCCTTGGCATTGGTGAACTTCTCCTGTGGCTTTGGCTACCACCTATATCAGATTAGTTCCAAAACAATATCTTTGGTCTTGAATTTTACTTTTGGCTCCAGACTTGCATCTTTAACTGCCTCTAAATATTTTATTTTACTCACCTTCCAAATGGAAAATAAATGCTAAAATATCAGAAGGAAATAACATGCTGTTGCAAAAAATGACCAATTTTGATGTTTGAATGGATAAGTGAGGATGGACCATGTCAGCATAGAGTACTGATTACCCCCATTTGTTAATAGGATCAAAGTATTTGAATAGCCCAAAGTTTACATTTATATAGCACTTTAAAGTTTGCAAAATATTTTAGAAAAATTCTCATTTGATCATAAAAAATAGTCATTAATGTACTGATGAAAAGCAGCTGAGATTTCACCTTGTCAAAACACCTTATTTTACATATGAGGAAAGTAGAAAAGTTGGATGATTTGACCAAGGTGAAAAAAGGGATCCAGAGAGGATTTTTTCCCCTTGGGAATTTGTACTATGTGGTGTGGGTTTGTGTTTCCACGCAAGTACGCATACACATGCATACATATATCATGCACATTCACACAGATCCACAAGCATGCATCCACACACCCTTGAGCTCTAAAAATAATCCTAAAACAGCCTGTCCAGATAGTTTCCTCCATGCTTTCTCTTTCAGGATAATCTTGGTCACAACAATTGACTTTCTTACTTTGCTGAAAAGAATCAGGTTTTCTACTATCTCTGTGTTGATGACCTTACATTAATAAGAAAATCCTTGAGGCTTAGGGTCTTCAGCAGAAACCTACATTAATCTTTCTCTTTCCCTCTATAGAACTCCCTTTTCCAGCCATAGAACAGATCAGATCTTGAGTAGAGGTATGAAACAAGCATCTGTATTGAGTTGTCTTGTCATTCCTTTACCTACATATGGATCTCTGAGTCAGCTAAAGTTAAAGGGCTCATAATATGTTTCCTACATGGCTTTTAAAGATGCAATATTCAAATGCATCCCACAATTGTCACACCTGCTTTCCCATGGCAAAGAATTGTTTCTTTCTCTGCTTCTGTCCATTTGCTTGATCTTGCCATTAACTTTATATTGCTATTATTTTCAGGGTTCCTTATTTACCACTGTATTGTCTCTTATCTTTGGCTCCTTGGGATATTGTAAAGTATTCATTATTTTTCTTTTCTATGTCTTTGGCTGACTGCACCAAAGATCATTCAAGGTCTTGTATATAAGTAGATAGAAACAGATATGTGCATATCTATGTATGCATATACACATCCCTATCTATCTATTTATCTATCCATGGACTGAGGCTTATCATTGAGTTGAGGATGGTCCTACAAACCACATTCTGCCAGATTCTGATTGATAAAATACATGATGGCTTAGTATGGTGCTGTTTGACCTGATTTCTTTCTTTCTTTCTTTTTTTTTTTTAATCTTGAGTAGAGTTTGCCTTAAGTTTGCTAGTTGATGTGATCTGTCTATATCCCAGAACATCTGGCTCTTCTTTACTTGACAAATAGACTTAAAAAAAACCAGTTTATGTAGCCTGCTCTCTCACCCTCCAACAACATACCTCTGTATGGGAACTGTGATATGGGCAGTTAGGGATCTAAACATGTCATTTGCTGATTAGAGTAATTCAGGCTTTCTTTTTAGATACTTGTCATAATGGTGGACAATGTAAGCCAAAGAAAATAATTTACATTATGAAAAACCTCACAAATAAATCCTGTAAATAATATATGCTGAATAGCAGTGTGTAGCTCCAGCAGGATATTGCTTAGAGAGATTTTGTTTAAAACATTTATTGGAGGCATATATTACAGTATATCATTTACTGGCTGGAAGCCATGCAATATGTGTCTTTACAAAAAAAATTACCTTGTAATATGAGCCCCTCCAAGGCATAATTATATAATAAAGTTCTTATTGGGAAAACTGGAAGTAGGCCAAGGCTTGTCCAAATATAGTGAATGTCAGAGCCAAATTTATTATCCTTAGCTATTAACAGGAGAAGGCAGGTTTTGTTTACCAAGCCTAATTCTCTCCTAATTACAGCCACTATAAAATAATTACTATCCATGGGATAACAACACAAGACAGAGTGACTAACAGAAGAAACTGCAGGGGTTAGAAAACAGAGTGCAATTCTGTGTCATATTGAACAGCTTGTGTACTGCCATGAACAAATTAACGGACTTCATTAAGGAATTATGTTTTAAGAGTGGCTTTGCGGTGAAGCAGTAAAGCAATTAATGCATCTTATTTGGTCCTAGATCTGAGTTGTAGTGCAGTTTGAGACAGCAACTTAATTTTTTTTTTTTTTGATGTATCAGGTTTAATAGGATGCAACCACATTACTGGGCAAGATGGTTAATGAGTGTAGAGAAAAGACTATTTTGGACAAATGATATCCAGCTCCTGTTAACTCACTCTGTCTTTATGAGCAGATTTCTTACCTCGCCGATTTTAATAATCTACTAAAGACAAATGCCAACTTTTATCTAATTCCATTTTCGCAATCCAACATATGTCCTTAGCCCTCTTGGATTACACTTTTGATAAAAGGTATAGTTTTAAGGAGAGCATGAATGTTCTGTAAATCTATTTGAGCCACAAAAACCAAGAACTTGAGATATTATTCCAATATTTCATATTTGCTCACCACACAAATCAAAGTGGAATATTATCCAGTTGAAACATGATGCTTCATTAAATGCACAGTTTCCCACTCCCAGATTCCCTAGACTCTTCCATCTCATCATACAACCCAAGAGGTATAAAAAGAGAATAGATTTCTGCACTTTATAGTATATGTATCAGAATATATATATATATATCATGTTCACAGTGGCAAAGGTGAGAGATTGAAATTTTTTTTGTAACCCTCCTCTCTATAAAGGACCACATTGCCCAATAGAAGGACAACCTCCAGTATTTTGGGGATTCACTAAAAACTTGCACATTCAGCACACTTGGGGAGTGTGTTTTAGATATTCTTTTTAGTAGGCCTCCACATGGTTATATAAAAGCAAAAGGATTATTATTGAAACCCCCAACCAGGCTGTTATAGATAAAGGTATATCAGAGTTTTTTTTTTTTTTTAACTTTTTTTAAATAGGAATTTATAATTTGACCATAAAACTCCTTTTCACATCCAAAATAGAGTAAGGAAGTTGAGTTCACAAAACTACTTTTCAGCTTCATTTGTTTCTGTAAATGTATATCACTATAAATATCAATAGCATCACTTGACTTATAAAATGAGTGCCTAAATATTTTTTTCAGTTTGGTCTAATGGGACTGTGAAAAAATTTAGCTTTCCTTTCTCTTTCTCTCCCTATCTCCTCCTTTTCTTCTTTCTTCCTTCTCTTTTTCCTAATATAGAATATATCAATTCTTATAGAAACCTAAAAAATAAGATTATATGTTATTAACTATAAAGAAAGGAAACAAGATGATGTTTTATATGTAGAGAAAAATAATCTTGTCATTTTTAGTGTTTCAAGTTATTCTTGAATAATGATTGGGATGAAAAAAAAATAAAATGAAAGATCCCCTTCCCCTCTAGACCAATTTGTTTTTCAAATAATACAAAAATAAGGGAAACCTTTTGAAATTTTTCCTCAAGAGCCAATTCATAAGTTTAATTGTTATTGCATACCACAATTAATAATTAACCTCATGAAAGTTTTCAACTCTAATATGCCAGAGATTTTTAAAGAGATTGCAAGTAGAATATGGGTTCAATTTCTGCTGTGGGAATTCCGCAGCTTGATTTGCACTGTTCACTACATCCCCTAAATATAGAATCTCTAAAAAGTCTGAAAACATAATTGTTTCTATTTTTTATTATTCAGTCATTTCAATTGTGTCTGTCTCTTCATGACTTCATTTAGGTTTTTCTTGGAGGGTTTTGACATTTCCTTCTTTAGCGCATTTTACAGATGAGAAGAATGAGGTTAAATATAGAGTTAAGTGACTTGCCCAGGGTCACTCAGGAAGTATTTGAAGTTAGATTTGTATTTCCATCTTCCAGACTCCAGCACTCTGTCCATTTACCACCTAGCTACTCTTCTATTTACTTACCTTTTAAAAACCGCTGTGAATGATAAAGTACCAAGTTGTTAAGGAGTGAAAGGGGTGGTGATCATAATAGTAGTATTTGTATAGTGCTTTAGGGTTTGTGGAACACTTTACATAAATGATCTCATTTGATCTTCGCAACATTTGTGCAAATGAAAATGACAGAAGTTACATATTGTCCACTTTCACACAGTAAAGGTTTAACGCAGGATTTGAATTATAAAGTCACAAAATGCCATAATACCAAAATACCATTGTCACACCTCTGAAAACCTTAGAAATCATTCACTATCCTCATTTTTTAAAATTATATTTTTGTTTTTTCAATTAATAAGAATTGATTTTTTGTCTCTCCTATCTCTTCCTATTCTAAAACAAACAGAAAAAAAAAACAAAAAACTCTTGAACTTATACATAATCAAGCAAAATACAATTCCATATCAGCCATATCCCACTGCATCTCATTCTGCATTTTTAGTCCAACTTCTCTGTATCAGGAGGAGTGCAAGATTCTTCATTTGTCTTCTGTAACACAGATTGGCAATTGTATTATTAAAATTTTTCACCTTATAAAATTGATCATTTTGATAATTTTCTGATAATACATATTGCTTCTTGGCTCTGCATCAATCCATTTCTTTATTTTAACTTTTTTCTGATCAAGAATCTTTTTTTTCCCTTTCTTATTCCCCTCCACCTTCATCTCATGCCAGGTGAGAGAGGAAAATTTGTCAAAAACATATATAGCCAAACAAAACAAATTTCTGTTTTAGTTATGTCACATTTTTTTTTCTTATTTTATACTCAGTCTTTTAACTATCAATCAGGAGGTAGTTAGCATTTTCATGGAGGCTAAAATCCAGAGCTTTCAGGTCAAAGAAAAACATTATAAGTGACTAGAAAGAAAGAATTAAAGTACAAAGGACAACAATCTGAATTACACTGATTTGTCAGTCATTATAAAATAATGGAAATTTGGAATAAAATATTTTAGAAAATAAAGGATATAGGTTTACATCCAAGAATAACTTATTAGAAAAACTAGATTTAATCCTACAGGAAAAGTGAATCTTTAATGAAATAAAGGACTTTTAAGCATTCCTGATTAAAATAAAAAGAAAAACAAAATAGAACAAACAACAAAAGAACCAGAGCTGTTTGAAATGAAAACAAGGAATCAAGAATATACAAAAAGATGAACCTGAAGGAGCCTGTTTTTCTTTGTACTGGAAACTCTGGATTTTAGCTATGATGGTCCTTGAATTTATATTTGTATATTTCTTTCAGGAAGTGACCTATAGATCTTTACTATTTCTACTTTGCCTCCCGATTCTAAGAGATTTGGAATTTTTTTTTAATTTCTTGAAATATAATGTCTAGCTCTTCTCCACCCCCACTTTTTGGTCATGAATTTCAGGTAGTCTGTTAATTTTTAAATTTTCTCTCCTCAAACTGTTTCCTACGTCAGTTGGTTTTACTATATGATATTTTCCTTCCCCCCTCCCAAAGTCTTTTGACTTTATTTTATTATTTATTATTAACTCATAGAGTTATGAACTTCTATTTAATATATTCTAATTTTTAAAATGTTTGTTTGTTGGGTAAAGTGGTGTGTCTCTTTTGCTAAACTGTTAATTCCTTTTTAAATTCTCTCTTAAGGGTAGCTAGGCTGTGTAGTGAATGGAACACTGGAATCAGTGCTGGAATCAGAATAACTTATCTTGAGTTTAAATCTGTTCTCAGACACTTACTAGCTATGTAACCCTGAGAAAGTCACTTAATCCTGTTTGTATCAGTTTCCTCATCTGTAAAATGAACTGGAGAAGGAAATTGCAAATGACTCCAATATCTTTAGTAAGAAAACCTCACATTGGGTCATGAAGAGTCAGACATGATGAAAAAACTAAACAATTCTTTCTTCCATAGCTCTCATTTCTTTTCCAGTTCCCCCTCTGGCACTTTCATTTCATTTATATATACTTTTAAAAAGGTTTTTTTTAATTCAAATTAAAACAACCTTGGAATATTTTATACTTATGAGATTGGCTTAAATGACTGAAGGAGAAAGTGACAAAAGTTATAGGGGATATAGAAAAATTGGGACACTAATTCACTGTTTGTAGAACTGTAAATTGTTCTAACCATTTTGGAAAGTAATATGAAATTATTCCCAAAGAGTCATTAAACTGCTTATATCATTTAATTGAGCAATAACACTACTAGGTCTATTTCTCTAGATGATTAGGGAAAGAGATAAGAACCTATCTGTTCTAAAATCTTTATAGTAACTCTTTTTGCGGTGGCAAAGAACTGGAAAATATCCATCACTTGGGGAATGACTGAATAAGTTGTGGTCTATAATTGTGATGGACTCCTACTCTGCTATAAGAAATGATGAGTTTGATGATATTAAGTAAACATGGATAGATGATATTAGGTAAATATGGGTACATGCATAAAATAATGAAAAGTAAAATAGAACCAAGAGAACATTGTATACAGTGACAACAATATTGTTTTAAGAACAGCTTCAAGTTAATAAGTAATTTTGACTGTTAGAAATAGCCAAATCAACTACAAAGAAAAGAGGGTCTCTATATAAGAGAAATAACTGATAAACAGAAGTACCTATAGACTGATTTTACACACACACACACATACACACACACACACACACACACATATCCAATGGTAGCCATCTTTGGGTAATGTAGTAGTGGTGGTGGTAGGGATAAAAACAAGCTACATGCTAACTTTTTTATATATTTAAAAGGAATAGCAAGTTATACATAATAAATTAGCAGTTTCATGTACAGTCTTTTTTTTCTATTCTACTATATTTGGAAATGTTTCTTTTATTCTTAAATTCATATTAAAATAACATTTAAAAAAATAAATTCTTGCTTCATCTCTTTCAGAAATTATGAGTAACTTGTGACCAAACGCTATTTGCCTTTGAATTTTGGGAGTCATTCACTTCTTCTGATTTTATGTCTTAAGTATCTATGTGATAACAATGCCTTTTGATGGTGGAAGAATTTTTTTGTTTGTTTGTTTGCTTATTTTGCTCATCCTTTTAGTCTACTTCCTGACTTTGGACTACATATTAGGGCAAGTTTCTTTGTTCTTCTGGAGTGAATATCTAGTCTGGCCTTAACTGCTGCTTTCTGAAGATATTAAGTGTCGGGTTATTCCCATATCTCAGGGAAAGCACCTGACTGTTTTTGTGTTTGAAAAATGCTTTTATTCATTAAGAAGTCTGAGCTATGCAAATTTTTGACCTTGGTTTGATTCTGAGCAATATACCTGTCAGTCTGCCTGTGGTTGGAGTTCCAGTGGACTGCTTCTGGCTTCAGCCACTCTCAGTCAGCTGGGTCAGAGCACTAGAATTACAGGCTTTCTATTAGTCTACTTTGATTATTCTACTCTGGGCTTCAGACTAGCTTGAAAGCTGAATAGGAGACCCCACTCTATACCTGTATCAGAACCATATAGTTGGTGCTTGCTTCTGAACATGATTCCATCCTTATTAACACAGCTTAGAGTTCTTTACTGTTCCTCACCCTGAAATCCTTCTCAAGGTGCAGATCCCTTCTTCAGGCAGTCCTGGATCTTGGACTGGAAAGTGATCAATAGAGGTGTTAACTGTTATTTATTCCTTCCTCCTTCACACCAAAGTGAATTTAGAACTTCTTCCTCTGGAAAGCCTCTTTTTTTTTTTTTTTTTTTCTCAAATGTTCCCATATTCTACTAAATCTCAATTTCGCTCTCTCTCTCTCTCTCTCTCTCTCTGGATCACTGTCTCTCCTTGCACTTACCCCCTATCTCCTTATACTGACCTAATCTAGAAAAATTCTGTGATTTTTTTTTTTTTTTTTTTTTTTTTTTTTAATGATCAGGATTTGGTATGGTGTATTTAATCTAGATGTGTGTGTAGATTTTGTGGTGGGAAGCTCAGGTTCATTTGCTCCTGCTACTCTGCCATCTTGATTTTATCTTCACATGCTTATTTCTTGAACACTATTTTGATGTAGTGGTTAGAGCCAGGGAGTCAAAGTCAGGAAGACCAGAGTTTGAATCTTACTATAGACACTTACTAGCTATGTGACCTTGGGAGAGACACTTAACCTATCAACATCAATTTTCTCATTTGTCAGATAATAATAATACTTGGACCCTCTTGTAGGGTTGATGTGAGAGTTGAAGAACATGTAAAGCACTTTGCAAATCTTAAAGTTCTCTATAAATGATTGCTCCTTCATGTTAACCTTTTAATATTTCTATCATCATTATCATTATTCACTACTAAGAAGAAGCTGAATTTATGTGATACCAAGACAACAGACTGAGTTATTTGAAACAACCTACAGTAGCTTATGAGTATTTGAATTTAGGGTTCTATTATAATGATACTTTCTTTGATGATGAATGAATAATGTTGCAGTAAAAAACCACTTCATATTTACTTATCCTCTTTTCAATTATAATCCCTGAAGTTCTGAAGTCAGTAGTGGAGTCAGAATAAAAAGTAGAGTTAATAACGGTTTACATTACACACATAACATGTTATATATGGCTTTCCCAGGAAGGCCCTAACTTAACAAAAAAAATAACTTACCTATATGTTAGCAAATCATTGAAATGTTACTATTGAGATTAAATTCTCTTGGTTTAAGATTTATTGTCTTAATCAAAATACATATGGCAACATAAATGGCAATATAAAAGCATTATCTTTGTATATGTTATTGTAAATGAATTAATTTATTCCTTATTAAAAGAAAATGTTGTTAAGAGAGAAGATAGAGAAGGTTCTGAGCGCCATTCTGGATGGGGAGAGATTTATGCTAGGGATGGAATAACACTAAGATGAGACAATTAGTCTGACTAGAAAAAAAATCATATTCACAATTTGACATGGGTAAATTCTATCCAAAAGAACTACATGAAAGATGAAGGGAAATGAAGAATCTAGTTCAGAGACTTTTAAAGGATGATTTCCAGGTTAGAGGAATACTATCAAGTCAATGCATTAACATGCCATTTCATAAAGGACCCTGGCAATGTATTGTGTGGATGATTCACAGATACTTAAGGACCCAAATTATGCATTAATATGATATAGCATAACAGCTCTGCCATCTGAGTGCATTAACTGCTGCATTATATTATGATCTGGCATGATGTATGGTGTCAATCCAAAGCATTTTTCCTGGCTTTCATGAGTTTTTATTTCAATCTGTGTGCCAATCTACTTTAAACACCATTAAAAAATAAACATAATTAAAAATTTGAAATGTTACTATATGGTAGATTTTATAAGAAGGAAAAGGACGATTGAATCAAGGTCATGGATATCTTTTTTTTTTTTTCTTCTGGGAGTCCAAGGGCAGAAAGTTGCATATTGAAGCATATCTAGGTAACTTACAATAAAATGAGTGCAGTAAGGATGGACAACATTAACACCATTACCCACAACCTTCTCTCCCAATGAATGTAACCTTTTAATGCAAATGTTCCTATGGTTGGTTTCACAGATAGCACATTCAAGGGTAGGCAATCATCAATGTGTTATGAATTGAGGGCATCAGGGGAAAAGACACTCCTGACTACAAGGTATCTCTGCTGCTAGCTTGTTACAGGGTCAGAAATTTCCAAAATCAAATATTAATATTGCTGGGTTCAGACATTATATCTAGAGTTCTTTTGTTGTTGTTATTCAGTCATTTTTCAGTCATGTCTGATTTTTTGTGACCCTATTGGGGGTTTTCTTTGCAAAGATACTGGAGTGGTTTGCCATTTCCTTCTCCAGCTCATTTTATAGCTAAGGAAAGTGAGGCAAATAGGACTGATTAAGTGACCTATCAGGGTGCACGCAACTAGTAAGTGTCTGAGGTGAGATCTGAACTCAGGAAGATGAGCCTTCCTGACTCCCACCTATCACTCCATTACTCGCCCCACCTAAAAATATTCCCTGAAGAGGATAATCAACTCATGCTATCTCATTAATTAATATGCTAATGTGAATTAGAGAAGCAGTGTGTTGTGATGGAAAGAATCAGCTGATCTCTGTTCAAGACCCACCTGCTCCTTTTAGTAGCTTCTCCCACACTCCTCCTCATTTCCCTATGGAGATACTTCTATTGTATCTTCCACATATACCTGTATGACCTTCCATAGATCACTCAGTCTTTCTGGTATCAATATTATCCCCTGCTACATTTAATAATAATACTTATATTTGCCCCCACATTTTAATTCTGAGGAAAGTACTTTGTAAACCTCAAGGTGTAAGAAAATGTGATTTGTTAGATTAAAACTAATAAATTACCTAGACAAACTACTGAATAAGTAAGTTTGATAGGAAATGATCAAAGAAGAGAAGGAAAAGTATGAGATATGAAATGCTTCTCAGGGAGGACAGGTTTTATAGGATAGTGCCATGGAGAACTGAACATGAAGAATCAGTGGGACCACAAAAGGACAAAGCCTTAGCTTTGTGGTATGAGGATGTTGATAGAAAGAAGGATGCTGTAAAAAAGAGATGAAATAGAGATAAAGATAAACTTTACTTACTTCATAGCTTTGCCTAGGGCAGTCCTTACGTTGCACATTAATAGCCCTGTTTTTTTGTTTTTTTTTTTTGTCTTTTACCCCTCCTTGGACGAAGATATTGCACTTATTGTCAGCCCCACTTAATATTTAATTTATCTCCTCTGACTTATGGTCCAAGTTATACCTTATGAGCTCATACTCTTTGCTCTCTACTATAATATATTCCGTTTTTTTTTTCTTCTTCAAGGTTTCCTTTCTTTTTCTTTCCTTTCTCTCCCTCTACTCTATTTTGGCAGCTGTAGGAAATATTCACACAGCTTGAAAATGCTGACAACACACATTCTCTTTGCTCAGTAGAATTCTGCCTGTGCACATCTTGCTTCAGGTGAGTGGGAAGCACACTTATGCTGGAGGAGGAATTAAACTAGGACATTTAGTTTATGGACAGTCAGTGCAGCCCTCTATGCAGTCACCTCTGTGTATATCTAGGCTTGGAACTTAATTCAAGCCCATTGGTCTTCATGTAAAGGATCCTTGAAATCTCAACATAATAAGAAACCCAACCTTTTTCTGTTTCCTGCTATTGCTGGGATTTTTGAACTTGGCCCAAATGATTAATAACTTTTTCAAGATGTATGTATACTTCTATAAGTATATATGTGTGTTTATATACATGTCTGTGTGTGTGTGTGTGTGTGTGTGTGTGTGTGTGTGTATGTTTTCCTTCTGGAAATAAAAGATTGTGAGAAACTTATTCATCTTCAAATAATTCTTTAAAACACTTGAATTTTGTGAATAGGCACATGCCCATTCTTCCCTGGGGTATGTATTTAGGTCTAAGGGGTCAACTCTTTTCCTGGTTTCTTCCTGCTATTTCTGGTAGTTTTGGTAGTTTTGTTCAGTTATTTTCAATTGTCTTCAATTCTTTGTGACCCCATTTTGGGATTTTCTTGACTCTGATCAATTTTCCCCTATATGTCTTCCCCTCTCCTCCTCCCCACCCCCCTAATAGAATATAAGCTTTTTGAAGCTAGAACTATTCTTGAGACTTAGTAATCACTTTAGAAATGCTTTTTCAAATATAGATTCATTTAAGCAATGATAGAATTAGAAGGGACCTTAGCAATTTTCTAGACCTGTATTCTCATTTTAAATAGAGATAAGGAAAGTTGGCATTTAGGAGAGGGGTGGGTAATGAGGGAAATATAACTTGCTCAAGGTTATGCAGTATGAAAGCTGAGATTGAAACCTACGTCTATATGTAGTGTGTTCTTTCCATTTTATCTCATCGCCTCTTCACCTTATCAATATTCTCTAAGACCTCAACATGGTCTATCCTTCTTTTCTATTCTTATTTTCCAAAGAAATAACAGCTAGTAGGTAAGGTAATAGTATTTACTGACACAGTACTGTTCATACCCAATGGGGTATTTAAAAAATTTTAAAGTTTTCCTTATGACAATTTTTTTTTTTTAAATATCAGGTATTCTCACACATTAGAACCTCAAAAATAAAGACAAATCATTGTAATATTCACCACCCATTGATAGTAACAATTGCTAATGATCATTACAGAATAACAAGATTCTATGTCTGGATTTGACAGAGACTTTAGGCTCCCTTTAATTCAACATTCTTCATTTTATATGAGAGAAAACTAAAGCCCAAAGAGAATTTTTTCCATCAGGATATGAGTTGTTATGTAGTATTGTAATCTCAGGAGTAAAATCCTTATTTTTTTTTCCCAGCAAAAAAATGTCCAAATCATAAAGTTCTAGTCAAATGTAATGCTATGATAAAAATAATTCTAACCTATGGACCAAAACCCCAGCTCTGAGTTTATTCAAACCAAGGTGGATCATGGGGTAACTTAAAAATTTATCTTGTGATCTCTTCCACTTCAGGTTTCCCTGAGGAACCACAGAATATGCCTGATCTAGTATTGAGTCTTTGTTGTTGTTTAATCATTTTTGAACCTTGTCCAGCTTTTCATGACCCCATTTTGGGTTTTCTTGGCAAAGATACTGGAATAGTTTACCATTTCCTTCTCTGGTTCATTTTATAGATGAGGAAACAGAAGCAAACAGGATTCAGTGATTTACCCAGGGTCACACAAAATACAATACATTGGGAGCTAGATTTGAGTTTAGGAAGATGAGTCTTCCTGCCTCCAGGCCTGACACTATATCCCCTGGGCCATCTAATTGTTAGGTACAATACTAATAAATTGAAAGGTTCCTATTTACTTCTCCATATCATACCTCTTAAGTCTTACTGCTGCTTGATCCAGGAGCTCATTCATTCTCTTCTTTTTACAGACTTTGGCCAAGGAAATGCCACACTATTTTCCTTCCCATTCAGGAACTCCTTTGTCTATTTGCAATTACAATTTCCTACCTGTCACCTATGGGGCTGCTTGTAGATGTGGGTTTGCAGTTCTGATCAGCAGGTTTTCCCTTCCTCCAACCACCAAAGTCTGCTATCTGGATGCTTCTGTTAGATAGATGTCTCAGCTATAGTCTGTCCATAGTGTGTCAGTAGAAATCTGATGATGTTTTGAACAGAATATACCTTCTCTTCAGGCATCTAGGTGGCATAATAAAATGGATTGCTGGAGTTGGACCCAGGAAAACTTGAGTCTGAATCTTGCCTCTGATATTTAATAACTATGTAATTTTGAACAAAGTAAGTTTTCTGAATTCCCCTTTTTCCATCTATAAATCAGGATGATAATTTTCAGCGTTGTTGTTAGAATCAAAATGATATTAGACATGTAAAGTGTTTTGTAAAACTTAAAGTCCTATGTAAAGTATGTAATTCTATTATTACTACTTTATATTGATGCTTCCTTTTGCACATGGAGGTAGGCCAATACTTTATTGAACTGATAATTGCTGATTGCCAGGTTACTCCCCAAATCAATGTTACAACAAGTTAAGCCTGATATTTATATGCACTTAGTTTCAGGTGAAATAATTCCCATTTTTGTCCTTAGCTCTGCTCTGCAGAAATGCCAAGCTTTGGCTCTGTTTTGAGAGGAAGCACAGCTGTACCCTGCAGGTAGAGGGAAAAGGTCCCAGAAGAGGTCTTGAATCAGTGTCCTTACATGCTTTATTCTGCAACCCAATGTGCAGTCACAGACCACCCCACTACAGATAATAAATGAGAAATTCTCAGGGCTGTTGAGCACTCTGCAAATTTTCACACTGGATCAGCACAAACTTAGTTAGCACAGGTGTTCCTGTAATTGTGATTCATTGGGGAAATTCTCAGTGCTCAATGGCCCTCATACTCTCTTTCCTCCTAGGTGGTGGTCTAGTGTGAGTACACTGAGTGGTAATGCAGTATGGTGTTGGGCTCCATTGGTGCTTAGCTAAAGGGTCTCTGTTATAGAAACTGGACAAATGTGGCCATGGGTCTTATAACAACATAAAGACTTGCTTTCAGTAATTGAATGGCCATGGGGATTCAGTGGATGGAAAATGAAAACACCAACATTTTATAATGTCTCCTTTGATCATGGTGGAGAGGAAAAAAGCTAGATTTGGAGTCACAGGACTTAAATATTTACCAACTATGTGTCTCTGGGTAAGTGTCATTGCTTTGCTGAATTTCAGTTTTAGTTCTATCATGAGGGGTGGGACTAGATCATCTCTATGGTTTCTTCTAGCTTTGTATCCTAGGATAATGGACAAAATCCATTATCTTCCCCAAATTTCTATTACTACAGTGATAGAACAATGGCTTATCTTATCTGTGTAATAGGGAGAGTTGCTATGGATGATTAGATACCATCTTCTAGAACAAGGGTTCTTAACCCAGAGTTCAAGAACTTGAAAAAAATTAATAGCGATATGTTAATATAGTTAGTTTCTTTTGCAATATAATTTTATAATTATTTTTTTTTCCTAAGAAGGGGTCTAAATACTTTAGCAGAGTGTCAAAGGAGTAAAAGAAACAAAAACATCAACGTACTAATACTTATTCAGCACTTATTGAGGTAAGTGCCAGACTGTGTTCTATGTGTAATTAGTGTTAGGGATAGGATGAAAGCTAAAAACAGCCCTGGCCTCAGGGAGCTCACATTCTAATGGGAAGGAGAACATGTAAACTACTATATACATAAAAGCTATGTGGAGTGCAAATTGTCTGTTATCACTAGCATCAGGGCAAGAGAACCAGGTTTTGGGGGAGAAAAAACATAGCAATTTGTTTTGGATATGTCAAGTTTAAGGTCTCCATGGAATATCTACATTTATATTAAGAACCCCTGTCAATGATCAAAGTTCTGAGTATCATCTATTTACTTGTTATTTTCATTCTTTTTAGTTAACTTGTATTCGGCATAAAACTCAAAGGAAAATAACAATAGTTAATGTGTAGGAAAGTAGTTGATTGAGTTTTAGCTCTGGAGTCAATTCTTTGGGATCAATCTCCTTTTCCCTATTTATGTGTTGGGTCAAAAGTGCCTGCTATTCACCTTTCATTGATCACATAATAATTAGGTAGATATTAGAGACAGATGGCTTATAGTAGGAGTCAGGAGACATGGGTTTGAAATCCAACTCTACTATTTTCTAGATGTATAACTAGAGGCAAGTTCTTCAAACTTTCTGTGTCTCACTTAACCCTGTAAATTGTGGATATTAATATTCGCCTAATATTAAAGATTATTGTATGGATCATAGAAGATCAAATGTAAATACTTGTACTTTGACATGTCAATGGGTCAATTCATAAATTTATATATATATATTTCATATATTTATTTAACAGTCATTTAGAAAGTACCTTAATTGTATTTTATACTAGTTGATGAGGATATAAAGACAGAAATAAAGTGTATCCCTGATGGAAATTAGAATCTATTAGGAGAGAAAGCATGAATATCAGCAAATAAATACAAAACATATACAAAGTAATGAGGTTGGGGACAAAAGGAACTACCAACTAGTGGTTAATGAGGATGAAGTTACCACAGTCTTTCAGGTTCACATACCTAAGAGTCATCCTTGACTCATCATTTTTCCTCATCCATCAATCGTTTACAAGTCTTCTTTGATATAACAAAAACTTATTATTATATTGCATATTACTACATGTGTTATATTATCAAAACCCTCTCGTATTCATCCCTATCTCGGTACTCACCTGTTCATCACATTCATTCAGATGCTCATCATTTCTCTTTTAACCATGGGAATTGACTCTTGGTATCTTCGCTTCCAATTTTATCACACTAATGTATCTTCCATACAATTTTCAAAATAATCTTCCTTAATCATGTCATTCCCTCATAAACAACAACAACAACAACAACAACAACAACAACAACAACAACAACAACAACAACACTATTCTAAATACTGGAGACACAAAGAAACAGGGAAAAATCGTTTCTGTCCTCAAGGAGCTCACATTCTCATGGGGAAGATGACAGGAAAACAATTATGTATAAACAAATTATATAGAGGATAAATTGGAGATGATTAATAGACAAAAATCCCCAGGATTAATGGGGAATAGGAAATGTATTTTATAGAAACTACAATTTTAACTGATACTTAATGGAAATAGAAATGAAGAGGAAAAGAAGACAGGTAGTGAAAATACATATTCAGGAGTTGAATATTGTGTGAGCAACAAGAAGACCCTAAGTTCAAATATCCAGACACTTACTATGGGACTCTGGAAAAGTCACTTTATTACCTGCTTCTTTCCTCCTCTGTGTAATGGGAACAGAAATAGAATCTTCCTCCCAAGATTATCATGAGGATCAAATGAGATATTTGTAAACTTTTTAGCACATTTTTCTGGCACTTAGTAGGTACTTAATAAGTGCATATTCTCTTTCCTTTCCCCAGTTACAGAACTCAGGATTCCATTATCTTTTTTTAGGCTGTTCCTTATTTACAGAAAACATCCTTCTTAATTGCATAACTTTCTTGGGGGCTGAACTCAACTCCTAGAAACCAATCACATTCATTCAACTGATAATGGTCTTGGCCATTTCAAATCATCCTTTTCTGTGTGTAAAGTAAATACAAAGCTGCTTGAGGACAGGAACTATTTTCTATGTTTGTCTTGCATCCTGGCTGCTTAACACATTAAGAAATATATATGCTATTCATTGTATCTGTTTAAGGAATTTCAGTACAGTAATTAATTGTCCTAGAAAGTTCCTTAAAACAATTAAGAGGCTAAATAATCTGCTTGAGGTGATACAGTCAGTCAGAAGTAGCACTTGATTCTAGGTCTTTCAGACTCCAAAGTTACTTCTTTAACCACTAATCCATCACTCCTCCCATTAGGTACTTGAAAATATACTTAATACATAGTAGGTGCTAAACAAATGCTTATCGATTTGATAGTTAAATTTTATGAGAGAGATATAAGACTGAAATTGAGGAGAAAAAAATCAAGGGAAGGAGAAGAGGAAAGTAAGGCTCTCATTGTAAGAAGAATGAGTTTGATAGAATATTTTTCTCAGAGGCCTGGACTCATCCTTTCCACTCGTGAAAATTATAACCCTTTTATGTCTTCTAATCCTAAATAATTATTGTTCCATATTCTTCCAGAATGCCTCCCTAAAAGAAGTTTGCTTAACATAGAGATCTTTCTCTAGATTTTTAAGATTTTATCCCATCCAAATTCATGAACTCTCTGAGGAGTCCTCTGTAGAGAATGTCTTTTTTTTTTTTTTTTTTTTTTTTTTTTTTGAATTCCATCTATGACAGTGGCAGATATCTCTGGAAAGCATATTTCTTCCATATTATAGATTATTTAATATTGATAATCAGGAAGGGAGGAGAATACTGAAGAAATATATCTGATTTCATGTTATACAGGAACAACACATGATTGTTATTATAATAGAATAAAATGCACCTTTATAGGCTCTTATTCAATACAATTATACAATATAAATTCTGTGTTAAATATAACCATAGAGATGATTTTGTTCAATGACCTTCTGCTTATTAATATAAAATGACACATAAAACAGGGCAATGCATTATCACTTAAGATGTTCCTCACTATCATGGAATTATTTGAACCTCAACTCTCCATTTATGTCTGTGCAACTGTGAGTAAGTCACCTGATTTTTATAGGCCTAATTTTCTCATATATAAAATAAATGTAAATGTGTAAAATAACCATTTCAGTTCTAAATCTATACTCTCTGGCCTGGTATAGAGTCCCAGTAAAAGAGGGATTCTATATAGACAGTGATGTTTTCCAGATGCCTCTGTGTCAATGTTTTTGGTCTGATTTTACCTCCAGAATATTTCCTCTTCCTCCTTCTTCTCATCTTCTTCCTCTTTTTCCTTCTCCTCCTCCTCATCCTATTCTTCTTCTTTCTTTTTTCTTCTTTTTCTTTCTCTTTCTCTCTCTTTTTTCTTGTTCTCTTCTTCTTTTTCCTTCTTTTTCTTCTCTTCTTCTTCTTCTTTTTCTTCTTCATCTTCTTCTTCTTCGATTCCTTCTCCCCTTCTCATTCTCTTCTTCCTCTTCTTTCTTCGCTTTCTTCTTCCCTTCTCCTTTTTTTCTTCCTCCTCTTCCAACTCCTCTTCTTCTTCTTCCTCCTTTCTCCTCTTTTTTCCCCCCTCTCCTCTTCTTCCTCCTCCACTGTTTTCCCTCCACCTCCTTCACTTTTTTTTTCTGCTTCCTTCTCCCTCACTTTCTCCTTCTTCTTTTAGAAATAATTTCCATATGTATAATTGAGCTTTTTCTATAGACCAGGATACTTAATTTCTCTTTCTGGGAATCTCTACTAAGTTTGATAAATTTTAATTTTTTTTTAATAATCTGAATCCCTCCATAAACATATTTTCAAATAAATGAACAAAATTTCAAAAAGAAAAAAATATATAGCATTTTTCTTATTTCCTTTAGATGTATATTGATTGATATGATATCCTTGTTCTATGAGTCCATCTTAACTTCATGTATGAATTTAAAAGGTAGTTGTTCAATTGTTTCCGTATTTTCTTGGCAAAAATACCAGAATAATTTGTCATTTCCTTCTCCAGTTCATTTTATAGATAGGAAAATCAGTTAAACTAGATTAAGTAAATTAACCAGGTTAACATAGCCAAGAAGTGTCAAGGCCAGATTTGAATTCAGAAAGATGAGACTTTTTGACTTTAGGACTGGCACTCTATACACTGTACAATCTGGCTTCTCAAAAATGTACTTAAGCTACTTTTTAAAAAGAAAGGTATTATCATATTTTGGCAGGATTAAAACAATAATTTTAAATGAAATTATAAATACTAGTGACATTAAAGTATAGAATCTAATATCAGAATTTTGATTTCTACAAATTATGATATGGTAGAGTTCTTATTTAAGGGGTTAGTTTTTCAGAACTGTCTTGTGATTTCATGCAACTTCTATCAACACCTATTCTGCAACTTAGAATCACAAAGGAGTGAGATGTCCAGTATCACATACCCACTATGGATCAGGAATAGCATTAGGTCTCTTTGATACACAGCTTGGCTAACAATTCTTTAATTAAATTGTTGCTGCCCCTACATTTATTGAATTGGGCCTAGAAAACTGATATTTCCTTTATTAAAATCATGTATGACAGGTGTTTATATTTGAGATTAATAGTTAGCAAATTCATGAATCAAGGTTGCTCTCTGTGAAGGATAAACAACCAGTTGTAAATATAATCTTGGATTATAGATTTTAACATGTACAAATATTGTCTGATGTTAGACTATCACTAAGAAATGTAAAATGTATGAGATTCAAACATTTTCATTTACCTATATACATTTTAAAGTTCAATTAAAGCAGAATATCTTATATGAAATAGACAAATATTTTATTTTACATTTGTGATATAAACATAATTCTATTCTTGCCTTTAACTACAAACATAGATAAATAATTCCAGATTTTAGATATGCTTAAAATATCTTTAAATTTAGGGAAATATATTACATATATAAATGTATGTGTATATATATATATATTATATATATATTTATGCATGTATATATATATATGTATACTGTGTGTGTTGTGTTGTGTGTGTGGCTATTGTTATCACTAGTCTTTGATTCAATAATATTTAGGATATTATTTTTTAAATTATATTTCAATACTTCCTTTTGACTCAAAGAAAATTTTATTTTAAAATGACCCCCCCATACATTCTAATACTATTTTTTAAAAATGTTTTTTTAGTATTGTGTTTTGTATTGACCAATGAAATAAACAAACAGGTCATGTGAGAAATTAATGAAAAATGTTGATGAAATTATTTTTCCTGGATTTGTCATGTTTGCTTTGGGAAGTTCAGAACTGCAAGAAAAGTTATTGCTCTGCTGAAGAAATGCAATGCTTTATGCTTTTTAAATAGCAAAAAAAAAAAAAAAAAAAAAAAAAAAAACCCTGGAAATAGAGTAGATGCCCATCATCATTAGCCTAAATAAATTGTACTAGAGAAATATAATGGAATAATATTGCTATTCTATAAGAAATGATGACTATGAAGATTTCACGGATGCATAGGATACATTAAGCAAACTTATGAAAAGTGAGATGAGAACAGAAACAAAATAATAACAATAGTTATTGTAAATTTTTAAAAGTGACAACAAAAATTGAAACTGAATAGTATGTAATTATAATGGCAAGACTTGGTCCAACAGAATTGATATCAGAGTGTGCCTCCTTCAATTCTTTGCAGAAGCAGAGAACTACAGATGTGAAATACTGTGCATATTGTAAGACTTGATTGACAAAATTATTTTGCTAAACTTTTTTTCCATTTTTAAATTTTTTTTAAGCAGGGCAGGGCATGTGATTACATTGGAAAATGAAGTGACAAATAAAACAAAAATTGGCAACAAAAAATTAAAAACAAAAATAAAAGGAGGAGGGCGCTTTGCTGCAACTATGATGCAGAGTGCTAAAAGCTTTTTATTGCTATTTTTTAGAGTCTCCTTCTGCAGAGGACTTTACAAATATAATCATTTATTTGTCTGTATTTGTTTGGATATTTTGCACATTGGGGAGACAATAAACTTTTGTTGAGATGGGTTGAATTGATATGTCCTAAGGGCAAAGGAACGGACTAGATTGTCTCTACATTTTATAAGGTTCTTAACACTTGTCATAAATTGGACCAATACAGACAACTCATTTTACTAATTCTAAGAGCAGAGACTTCTTTTTATTGACAGTGTTTTTTTGTCAAATTCCTCAGTCCTTGCATAACCAACATTCCATTATCTTGATAAAATCCTTGCTTGTTCCAGTGAGGACTGACTTGCTCTAGTTTGCTATGTGGATGGGAGGGGGAACTACTCTTCTATCAGATTCAAATGTTTTCCAGGTCTACTGGTTGTAATTGACATAATTCATTTTAATGAGTTAGAAGTATTTGAAGAGCTTTCAGTGAAAACATGTGGGGCTGCAATATAAATTCCTGGGCTTTTAGAACACCATCAGTCTCAAGCTTCCTGCATTTGTTTCATACAGTAAACTGATAAACAAAAATGATTTATTGTAAAATAGTTATAAGTAAAGAAATGTCCTCTGAGAATACAATAATTGTTTTCATTTTCCTTTCCCCAGTGCCAGTACTATAATAAAATGCTAATAGATGCAAATTATGCATGATCTTTAATGCATACTAAAGAGGGACCATTTAAAAATCAGGTACCTTTTCTTCATGAGTAAGCACCAAGTTATTGTTTCCTATTGTAGATTTGTACAGGCTAGGAAGGAACTGAGTTTCTTTTTTTGGATCTTTCATGTTTATGAGCCGCTACCAAGCAGCTTCAGCTACACATTCCTAAAGACTGGTTGAAGGAAAGATGGGGGTGGGGGGAAGAGGCAAACAAAAACATCTTTGACTCCAAATGATTCCATAAGGAAATCTGGGAAAGAAAAACAAACATGGCCCCAAAAGGACAGCTACTGTGACTTGAAGAACACAAAATTGAAATACATGAAAAATCAATGAGGTAATAATTAAATTGTGGGGCCCACCATGTGGTAGGGAAAGCACTTCATGCATTTGTTAATGGAGAGTTGGAAACAGGGTAATCAGCAGTTAAAAAAGATCAAGAGAACTGCTGTCATCTTGAAGCTAATTTCATGATCAGACTCTTTAAAAAACACATACCTGATCCAATATATAGAGATATTTATAGGAGGTTAAAGATACAAATTAAAGTCCAGAAGACTCTACATTCCTGATTATCCAGCATTCTTAAATCAGTCCTCCTCAGTCTCACACCTGGGGTCTCAGCTGCACTGTAGCTGTCATTTACGCTATCCATGGCACAGGATTGATGACAGTCATTCGCTGATGAAGCTGTATACATCATTTCTGTCCGAGCTGCACTGGCCAGATGGACCCTGACCATCCATCGCCTGTCAGGGACGCATCTGTTCACACTGCTGCTAGGGGTACTAACAAGTCATTGGCTTTCCAAAAGGACAGTGTCAGCTGGATAGGGCACCACATAAAAAGTGTTGTTGTTGAATTTTTTTTTTTTTATCAAGAATCAGCTTTCTCACTATAAAATTGCATTATATTTATTAAAAAGGGAATTGTAAAGTCATACAAACACACACAAACCCACATTCATATGCATATAACAGTCAGAAATACTTTATCAATATGGAAAGTCAGTCTTTTCAGGAAATTATTCTTTTTCTTCTTTGTTTATTATTATTTTTTAATCAAACAGGAACTATCCAACAAAAATTTTCTTCAGAGATTGTTGTTACTCTGAAGAGTTTTAGTAACAGGTTTTTTTTTTTTTTTTCAATAAGATTACAGAATGTCTTCTTATATGCAGCACATTCCTTTTTATGAATGTTCTTTATATAAGATTTATACTTTCTCTTTGGCCAAAATAAACAGGAAGAGGAGAGACAAATAACAGTATGATTTATCCCATGAAACTAACAATTAAAATAAGCTTTGGAAAGAGTATGTTTTTATTATTAAATCTGTTTTTGACACACAAAAATTATATCCAGCCAACATGCTGAGTAAGAATGATATTAGATGATTAGTGATTTGGAGAAAAACTGAGTCCCTTTGCACACAAGTCTGCAAAAATATTCAAATATGGTGCAATTTTGTGCAGGCCTCCCAGGGAGGTGATAGGTTTCTATTGACACTTTGTTAGAATCATAGATTTATATGGAGCTAGAAGGGATCCTCCCAACAAGGAAGCTAAGTCCTATAGACAGAGAACAGACACATCATAAAGTAGAGACTAAAGTGGTTGTAAATGATAGAGGATTTGGATGAATGAAATTGAAAATAGGCAAGTAGGAGTTGGAAAGAATTTGTCAAAGATACACACAATTAAAATTTTTTGAGAAGCAAAATCAAATTTATTGAGGAAATCTGGTTATTGTATAAAGGGTTGACCATCAGAAATGATCTTGGATAAAACATTTAAACCACTCAAAACAGAATCTAATAAAATAGGAAAGATAACTCCTGGCTTCAACAGGTGACAGAACCAGAGAAACATAGGAATAAAAATATGAATCTGTAGAGGAGGTTTAATATTAACACTAAAATACAATGTATTTATACCCACTAGCCTTGAAATTGTTTCCTGTATTTCATAAGTTAAGACAAAATTAGGAATCTATGCAATATAAAGTGAGAGATGCTCATTTTAAAGATGAGAAATGAAAAACAAAACAAAACAAAATGAAAATAAGTTTACTCCTCAAAAAAGTTTACTCCTCAAATCACATGGAGACTAGTTCTATATTTGTAAAGCAAAGTATAACATTGAAAACCATGTGAGCCTAAAACCATGATTTTGACTTTCCACATTAGCAATGGCAGTAGAACTATAGAGAAATATCTCCCTGACTCCATCCTCTGGCTTTATGTATTGGCAATTCATGCAGTTTTCATTGCTATAAGGAAGCACAATGGGGCATTCAAGGCTGAATAATTCACTTGAGTCTTTTTTATGACTTTGTCCTCCAGTGGCAAGTTGGTGACACTTTAAAAAAAATTAAATTTAGTACAGTATTTGTTTTTTCCCCCAGCACTAGCAAATGTAATTCAAAAAAAAAGTTTATTCATTTATTGATCCCTCAAACATTCATTAAGGGCTTACTAAGTGAAAAGCACTATGCTAGCAGCTGGGAACACCAGGACAAAATAAAATAATCACTGCCATCAAGGAATTTGCATTCTACTGGGGGAGGGTACAACATCTCTAAAATAGAAATGTTGGACTAACTGGACTGCACAGTTCCTTCCATCTCTACATATGTGAGCTTGCAATACTATGATATACATGTGAAATAAATAGGGAAATAGGAGTCAATTTTAGGAAACAGAAAACATTAAGAAGGGAAAGGGAGGGTGGGAGGGAGGAAGGATCAGAGAAGCTTCTGGGAGAAATTGTTATCTACACTAAGGTTTGAAAGATGATAAGAATTCAAAGTGGCAGGGTGGGTAAGTTTGGAGTGAGGTTGCATTCCAAGGATAGGAGCTACTTTGTACAAATGCTTAAAAGTGGGAGATGTAATGTTAAGTTCAGAGCTATTTTGTCTGTAACACAGAGTATAGGAAGGGGGATAATGCGAAATAAAAGTAAAGAATCAACTCTATTACAAAGCAATATGTGCTTAGTTCTATAAAGTTGGTATGAATAAGAAGTTAATAGATGTTCAGAGAAAGGAAAGGTCATTTGCTGATCGGATTATCAAAGAAGGCTTCATAAAGTAAAGCTGACATTTAAATAACACTTTAATGTTTGCAGAGTGCTTTCTATACATTGTCTCATTTGTCCCTCACAACAATATTATGAGGTAGGTATAATATATTTGGGGGGAAGGAATACAGAATAGAATAGGGGCAGCTAGGTGGTGCAGTAGATTGAGTACCAATCTTGGAGTAAGAAAACCTCTTCCTGAGTTCAAATCTGATGTCAGACTGTGTGATCCTGGACAAGTCACTTAATCCTGTTTGCCTCAGTTTCCTCATCTATAAAATGAGCTGGAGAAGAAAATAGTAAACCACTCTTTGCCAAGAAATGGGGTCATAGAAAGTCAGACATGACTGAAAACAACACAAAACAGACCTGTGATTTGTTGTGCTCTTCTTATCCCCATTTAACATATTTTTAAAATGGGAGTCAGACATTAAACAATTTATTCAAAATAACACAACAGATAGGTAACTGAGGCAAAGCTTGAACTTAGGACTTCTTAATGGTAAGCCCAATACTTAACGTTGCATTATGCCATGTTATCTCCGTTGTGACAGATCTGAATTTAGTATCAAAGGAACAAAGTAGAAATTAAAGATTCATTACTTACTACTTTTGTGACCTTTGACAAATCATTTAATTTCTCTAAGCTTCAGTTTTCTCATTTGTAAAGTGAAAGAATTGTCTGAATTCTGCCATCTCCTCAGCTTAGAAGAGTGATTCTAGGAAGTTATAAAGATATGAGTATAGATATGGCAACAGACCCCATGTCTTTATGTAAGCATCAGCCTAGCTAACAATTTAGAAAGACTTGACACTAGGCCATCTGAAAGGTGATGAATACTTTCCTCACAGCAATTTGGGAAGACTATCTCGAGGCCTAATAAGATTCAATCAGTTAGTAAACTAGCCAAACATATTGGTATTGTGCCAAAAGGGGAATACAAAATAAACAAAGAAACAAAAACAAACAAAGCAGTACCTGGTCTCTAGAAACTGAAAACCCAACGAGGGAAACAATATGAAAGTAATTATATACAAACAAGCTATGTACAGGAAAAAATGGGAGATTATCAAAAGAGGGAAGGAATGACTACTAAAGGAAAATCTAAAAAGTCTTCTTCAATAATGTGATGATTTAGCTAAGAGTTGAAGAAAGCCCAGGATGAGGAGGGAAGGTGTCCCAGGCATGGGCAGGGTGGGGAGAGAGAGGGAGAGAACATCTCTTACTTGGAATTAGAAATGGAGTATCTTGTCTGAGGAAAAGTAAGGTGGCCAGTGTCATTGAATCACAGAACAATATAGAGAGTAAAGTACAATAATATCTGAAAGACAGGAAGGGGCTAGATTATGAAGAGCTTTCAAAGTCAAACAGGGAAATTTATATTTGATTCTGGCATTCCTGTTAAACTATCTAGGGACATAAAAATTCCTAGGAAATCTGCTGGACTAATTTCACGTTCAGTCCATAATTCAGAAATGTTTTCAAGATCTAAATCTTATGGTCAGCTGGGCATGGTTTTTCCTCCTAGATATGATCATTTTCTCCTCCAATGGTATAGTTGAAAAGAGCACCTCCCATTGTGGTACATTCAGTGATTTCTGACTTCTTGGTCTCATAAAGTAGTTGCTAAGGCTAGAAACATCCATCTCAGAATTATTATTTGGTTACCTGAACCCTGAGGTTTATGTCAGATATAGCCCTCTAGGAGAGCATTTGGCCCTGTGATTTTTGTCCACTTTATGACCTCCAATCCCTTGATCCATCAGTTTTTTCCCAGGTCATTTTCCTTGCACTAGCAACAGTCTCCTCCCTTCCCCAGCTTGAACCTTTGGTCAGCTGGTTCAATAGTACATGTATTTTTTGCTTGAATTCTTTATTTTTTTATTGAATCACAAATCTTGGCTTGCCAAGTCTCAGAATTGATCACCCAGCAAGGGTGATAGTAATCACAGTCTGTCTGTTGTCTTCACTTCTTCACACATGGCTGCTGAGCAAACTTGAAAAAAATCATCAAACTCAGGCGACATGATCAACTACAGATTTATATTACCTTAAATGGGCTCTCCCTACTGTAAGCCAATCCTTTACATCTCCCAAATTAATTCACTGTTCCATTCAGGATAGGGACTTTTTCTTCCTTTATAATGAGGTGTCCCTTCTTGCCAAGGGAAACTCCTTTATAAGCACAAGTGATCTCATACTAGCTCATTTATGGATTGTCTTCTCCCTTCTCCCCATTCTCTCACATCTTCAATTTCTCCCTGTCTGCTTTCCTACCATACCCTAATATCTCCCCAACCTCAAAAATTGCCCATCTGATGCTTCCATCCCATCAAGTTGTCATCTCATATTTCTTCTGCCTTTTGTAGCTACACCCCTTGACAGTACCATCTACTTTTTCCACACATACTTAACTCTTTACATTCTGACTTCTAATCTTGTTTAACTGAAACTGTTCTTGCTAAAATTGTTAATGATCTTTTAATGCAAAAATTCAATAGCCTTTTCTCAGTGCTCATTATTCTTGATCTCTCTTGGTTCTTTGACACTGTTGATCATCTTGACACTCTTTCCCAAGTTTTTGTAACACTATTCTCTGCTGGTTTTCCTCCTACCTATCTGAATATTCCTTCTTAGTAACCTTTGCTAGATCTTTATCCAAGTACTTACCACTAACTATAGATATCCTATAGAATTCTGTTTGAGGTCCTCTTTTCCTTCTATGCTATTTTACTTAGTGTGATGATTAGCTCCCACGGATTCAATTATCATATTTTATGCTCAATCTGTTTATCTAGTTTTAATCTTTTTGCCGATTTCTAATCCCACATCTTCCATTGCCAATTAGACATCTTGAATTAGACATCCCAACGACATCTTCTGCTCAGTGTATAAAACTGAATTCATTATCTTCTGCTCTCAACTCTCCCCTATTTTTAACTCTTTTTCTATCAAAGTTACTACCATCCTCCCCATCAGCTAGACTGACTCTCTCTCTCTCTCTCTCTCTCTCTCTCTCTCTCTCTCTCTCTCTATATATATATATATATATATATATATACATATATATATATATATATATATATATATATATATATATATATATTCCAGGCCTGTGGATTTTACTTCTGTAACATCTCTTGAATTAACTTCCTTCCCTTTTCTGATACGGCTACCACCTAACACAAACACTGGATTATTGCAATAACCTGATGGTTGGTCTTTCTGCCTCAAGTCTCTCCAGACTGTAGTCTATCAACTGTCCAATTGATCTTCCTAAAAATGAGGTCTAAGCTGTTACATCTCTCTCAATAAGCTCCAATGAATACCTAACATTCTAGATCAAATATGAGATCCTCCTTTCATGGTTTATCCTCTGTCCCCCTCACCTTTTTAGTCTTCTTTACACATTAAGTATCTCCTGTCCTATAATGAATGACATTAGTCTCCTTATTACCATGTGAATAAAATAATGCATCTTCTGATTCTGGGCATTTTTAATTGCTGTTCTTCATGCCTGGGATTTTCTTTCTTCTCATCCCTGAGCTTCTGAGTTTCCCTGGCTTCCTTCAAAATCCTGCCTTCTACAGGAAGCCTTTCCATATTCCCTTAGTTCTAATGCCTTCCCTTTATTAATTATTTCCAATCTATACTGTATATAGCTTCTCTGTACATAGCTGTTTACATGTTATCTCCCCATTAGAGTGTGAGATCCTTGATATTAAGGACTATTTTCTGCCTTTATTTTATCTCCAGTGCTTAATACATAGTGGGTACATAATAAATATTTATTAACTAAGTGACTTCTCACTGTCTTCTCACTGTCAAAAGCAGGAATCTTTTCTTCACTTTTATTTCTTCAAAATAACTTTTTTTTTTCTTTAATTCTCCCCTCCCCCCCTCCATTTCTATAGCAGTAGCTCCTCTTCAGAATGAACTGACTATATTCTTTTCTAATGTGTATGTGTGCCTTTGGGGTTCAAGACTGTAATGGTGTAGATAGCAGCCATATGGATGAAATGAGATTCCCTCAGAGTAAATAAATATTGGTTGCTTGGTGCCAAAATGGAAATAGAGGTTTGAGAAGTATTTAAATTTAGGCAATGTAGATAGCAATCCAGATAAATCAGGCCCCAGTGGATGTTTCAGTCTGACTAATTTTTTTTTTTTTTTCTGTCTGTATTAGAAAATCAGCATTGAAGTTAAAAGAAACTTGTTGAATTTTCCCCTTCACTTTAACTGTGAAAAACTGTATAAGGAAGAAATAATATATTGGACTTTTCATTAGGTCAACATTTTATATGTTTGCTGCCTGAATTTCCCCAAGCCAAGTTAATCTCAAACTTCTCTTCAAGTTCATTTGTCATTATTAGTGGTGTTTTGTTTGACTTTCCTTTTACTTTTAATTCAGGCCTGTCAGATTTGTTGGATTTCTGTCATTCAGAACTCAATTCCTGAGTCCAATTACTAATCACTTCATCTCTAAATTTCCATGGAATTGCTAAAAGGAAGGCAATGAAGACAGCCATCAACTACAAGAGCCAATGATTATGCTAACAGATTTGGATTTTGGTGGCAAATCACCTCTTATATTTCGAGTACATGAATCATGAGCAGTGAGGATTAGTGTGTGCAGAAGAGAAACATGCCTGAAGTAGGACTATAAGCATAAACATGCAGGTAAATTTTAGTATGATGTTTACCACCTGTTAGAACAAGTGACCCATTCCTTATTGGCAATAGTTAATAGATATTGCTTTTAAAGTTTTAAAACTTTCTGTTTTACACCCATATTTTCTTTTTGGACTTAAAGCTTGTGATAAATAGGGAAAGGGAGGTTGAATTCAGAATTTTCTCTCCAACAATTTAATTCATTTCAGTGGGGCTGATTTTCCCCAATTTTGATTGGTTTGACAATACTTTTGCCCTCATATATTCAGATGATCATGTCATACATACCTCTTCAGTCAATTTAATTCAATTGGCAAGCATTTTTTAATTTTATGCCAGGTTATGTGTAAAGTAAGCATTCTTAATATGGGTTTTTGTTGCTGTTCTTCAGTCATTTTCAGTTGTGTGCAATTCTTTGCCAACCCATTTGGAGTTTTCTTGGCAAAGATACTAGAATAGTTTGCCATTTTCTTCTCAAGTTCATTTTACAGAAGAGGAAATTGAGGCAAACAGGGTTAAGTGACTTACTTCTAATCACAAAGCCAATGTGTGAGGCCAGATTTGAACTCAAGAAGAGTCTTTCTGACTCCAGGCCTGGCATTCTAGAGATCTATTATACCTCTTAGCTACCAATTATCTTATTATGAGATACATAAATTAAAAAAAAATTTTCATCACTATTTTAATATAATTAAATGCCTTTATAATTTTATGAATTATATTTTATGCATTTAAAAACATTATTCCAAGAAGTTCATGACACACCCCCAAAAAACATTGTAAACCCCTCATATAGAAAGTCATGCTATATTGAACAGAAAGTTGGTAATCTTGAAGCAAGAAGACTTTCATTAAGGTACAGCCTTTGATTCATATGAGCTATGTGACTCTGGATAGGTCATAACCTCTCAATGCATCTCAATATCTCTCTAAGACTATAAGTTTCTCAGAAGGAGCCTACCTGTCTCCAACCTGCAAGTTTTTTACCTGATATATATAAATAAAATCATAGATCTAGTCTCTTTCTTTACCCCAGTGAGTCAGGTTCATTTCCAGACTATAAAGACAAATATGAAAACAGCGTTTTTAATGTACTAAGGTAAAGGACATATACCATATATTGATGTTAATGTAAAACATATTCAGAGTAATTTGGGAAGAAGCATAGCAATGCTGAAAAAGAAGTGTCAAGAAGAGAAGGTGGAATTTAAGCTGAAGCTAGGGATTCCAAGAAGCAGGAAGAAGGAGTGCATTCTAGGTATGGGGTAGAGTCCATGCAAAAGTGGGAAATGAAATACCTATTTTATAAGAAGAATGATTTGGCTATAACATAATGTGAACTGGGAAAGTAAAGGGCACTAAAATTGGGAAGATAGATTAGAGTTACTACCAAAGACTTTAAATGCCTATATTTGACATTTGCATTTTCTCCTCTAGGTAACAGGGATCCATGATAATTTGTGTACCAATCACATTCTCAATTTACTCATCACTACATCTCTGGATTTCTGGATGCATCATTTTCCCCCTGGAAAAATTTCTATCCCTTTTTTCCATGCCACTTTATTCCTTGAGAGTAGCATCATCTCAAATTCATGCCCTCCTATAATTCATATAATCAAAGATTATTATAGATGAACAACATCTTAGAGACCAGTCTAGTTTAACTTTCTCGTTCAATTAAATAAAGGAACTGAGGCTCATATAAGTGAGATGACTACTTGCCCAAGATTGTACAGTTAGTAAATAGAATTAGGAAAAGAACTTTACCTTCTTACTTCTACCTAGGCCAATGCTTTTTCCATTATTCTTCTTATCTCATCAATACTCTTCTCCAGTTCCTCTCAGTACAGGACAATGTCATGAGGAAAATAGATTGCGTCATGTGAGTTCCAATCTAGACCATTCTACTTGTTAGCTATGTGATTTTAAGTATGCTATTTAATCTTATTTTCTTCACCTCTGAAATGAGAGGCTTAAACCTAATTGTCTCCAAAAATAATCAATGGTTTGTTTTATTCACTTTAAATCGCAACTTTTGGCATTCGTATTTTATAATATTCTAAAATTATTGTAAAGTTCCTTATGACTAGAGACTATCATTTTATTTTCACACAGTTTTCTGACTTCCATCTTTTCTGCCTTGTGACACCACATACTATAGGCATATAATAGATAGTGGCTGATTATAGACACAAAGAGCCAAGGAGATCCAAATCCCAAAGATATCCACAATTCTTCTTTCCTTGGGAAGGAAATAAATGTGTATCTAAACAGAACCTACTCTATGCCATGAACTATGTGGAGAGCACTTTAAATAGATTGTCTCATTTGTTCCTCCAAATGATGGCCATGCTCTTGTAGGTAAGAAAT
This sequence comes from Antechinus flavipes, assembly GCF_016432865.1. Lineage (NCBI taxonomy): Eukaryota > Metazoa > Chordata > Mammalia > Dasyuromorphia > Dasyuridae > Antechinus > Antechinus flavipes. Next base: position 429,089,786 of record NC_067400.1, read on the forward strand.
TCTAAAGGTGGAATCTGAAACAAGACTTCTGGCTTTCTGCCAATTCCATTGCTTTTCCCCTAGTATGTCATGAGAAAAATGGTGGGGTCCTTCTTGAATTCACTTCTTTAAAGGCACATACTTTCAGAAGAAGTATCAATGTGGTTCTTTACTCACTGAAAGATAAAGATGACCACAGGACCACCATGGGAGGATTTCCACTCTATAGTATTTTCCCAGTATACTGAAGCTTTGTCCAGGTATACTCTTTACTGATCAGTAATTTGTTAATGAAAACTTTTGCCCTTTAAGAATAAAATCTGCTAATCTTAAAGTTTGTTAAAAAAAGGTTTTTTTGGTCCTAATGCTGGATGTAAATTATTCAATGATCCCCATAATAGCCACCAGTGCTTTGATTGTGCTATTGAATTTTTCAATCTGTTTTTAACATTCCAGCTGTTAGATCATTGGGGGGTACAATTCATGGATATTTCTCCTCTTGAAGAAATTCTAGCCTGGAATAATAAGTGCCTCAAGTAATTAGATGAAACACATTTCTGTCATGCAAGAGAATTGTTATCTATTGGTAAAGGTTCAAGTAAGAATCTCTTGTTTTCCTTGGGATAAAAACAGTTGGGCATAGGGAATAGAAGAGAGAAGAAAGTCTTGGGACTTGAGGAGTATCTATAGGACAAGGGAGGTGAAAGTGACACCACATTCAGAGAATAGTACACTGTTCTATGCAGTCCAGCCATGAATGTAGTCTTTCTAGGAGAGGGGAAGACCTGTTTCTTTAGACCATTAACCTCACTAACTTGCTGTCTCCTTGAGCATGTGTCATTCCTAAAATTGATAGGGTCTCAGGCTTATAGATTGTGAAGTATGGGATAACATTCTCTAAACTGCTTGGAGAGGAAGAAGGTCCAATTTCAGGATTTAGAGGCAAATGCTTGGCTTGTCTTTTCTGGTTATAGCTTTGGATATGTCTGCCTTAATCTTGCAGAGCAGTGGGGAAAAATGGGCTTAAAGTACAGCAAGATAGAAGGGAGAATGTCTACTCAATGTGGAAGGCGACAAAAAATTTCCCCAGAGGTTGTTAAAAAAAACCCTTTATCTAATTATTTTGGTTCAGTTATGGTTTTGCTGGGAGGCAAGAGCAATAAAAACCAGGTGGCTTAGAGCAATAGGATGGAAGAACATTAGAACTGAAAGATGCTTCCAAAATAATCTATTTCAATTCACATATTTTAATGATTAGGAAACTGAGGTAAAGTGATTTAACTAAGGTTACATGACTAATCAGTGGCAGAGAGCTTTTCCAGCCAAATTCCTCTAAACCCTTTTGCCTGGGGTGATAAGTCTTTCTGTCAGGGAACTATTTCATATACTCCCTAGTTTTTATACCCCTCAGTAACACTGGGTCTGGGTTCATTTTGTTGTTTCAGTTGCTAACAGCTTTTTGTGACCCCATTTGGGATTTTCTTGGCAAAGAAATTAAAATGGTTTTCTATTTGCTTCTCTACATCATTTTGCAGAGGAAGAAACTGAGGCAAAAAATATTAAATGATTCACCGAGGGTCATACAGGTAGTAAATATCTGAGGCTGGATTAAACTAGGTCTTCCTAATTCTAAACTCAGAGCTCTATTCACTATGTCGCCTAACTACCCTGGATTCATGGAAAAATACATTTCTAGCTCTTCTACTTGAAGTTAGGTTTCTAGGAGAGTTGGAGACAACTGTGGGAGAATCTGTACAACATTCCCTGTATTTTGAATTATTTGGTGGTCCAACTAGTTATGACAAAAAATAGAAAGTTATATTAGGTTGATTCTGGGTCTATCCCATCTTCTTTTCTGTATTGATTTCCTTCTGTGCCCCTCCCTTTATCCTCTTTTCTATCAAAATGTAATGCAATAGTTTGCATATTGTGCCTTATAATTGGGGGAGAGGAATGTTAGGGAGAATAGTATACTATAAAATTGAAAGAGATATTAAGGATCAACTATCCCTCCCTTAAATTGTACAACTGAGGAAACCAAGGCCTAGAAAAGTGAAGCCATTTAGCCTGTTACACAAGCGAAATAAAAGTTAAAATTCAGTGTATGTTCTCTCAGAACATTATTCCATTTGCATCTTTTTAGAATCAAAGGTACAGAGCTGGAAGGCACCTCAGAAGCCCGGTATTTCAACCTTATATTATTGGAGACTGAACCCATGGAGGTGAAATCTCTTGCTCAACTTCAGAACCTAATGCAGGATTTGAGCAAAAGTTCTCTTAGTCCAGAAATTTGTCCAAAGTCACCTTCATGCATTCTATTTCCAGTTAATCTGAGAGAAGAGGCATTCATCTTTTGCTAAGCTTTATATAGATATATAGTTCCATACATGTGAATAAGACTTTCTGTAAATATCTCAACGCAATGGAATAATTGGAGATGGAAATTTGGGTTTATGTACTATAGTAATGGAGAACTTTTGGTACAGAGAAACTTTCAGGGCCCTTCAAGTCATAAATTGACTGATAATGTGTAGGTTGAAACCCTGAACTCCTAAAACTACTAGAATTTTAATGAAGAGATATAATGGAATAGTAGATAGAGTATTATTGGATTTATAGTCAGAAAGATTACATATCATAATAGTTATATGACTATGGGCAACCCATTTAGAACCCATATAGTATTTCAGGTAATTCTCTAAGATTATAAGTTATAGATTGCCTGGGAAATGGAGAAGTTTCTACACCAAGGGAATCCTACATACTTGATGTATGGTTATAAAGGAAAACAACAAAATAACTGTGGCCATTGTTTTGGGGATAGATTGGAAAATAAGAGATGAGATGGGGGAGAGGGACTAGAATGTGTAATATTTTTTTTTTTATAGGAAAGGGAAGAGGAAAAAAAATAGTAAAAAAAAAATTAAAAAAACTTTACTAAGCATTTATTATGTGATAGATTGGAAAATAAGAGATGAGATGGGGGAGAGGGACTAGAATGTGTAATATTTTTTTTTTTATAGGAAAGGGAAGAGGAAAAAAAATAGTAAAAAAAAAATTAAAAAAACTTTACTAAGCATTTATTATGTGTCATTGTGCTAAGAGCTAAGGACAAAAATAAAAACAAAAAAGAAAGATGATTCCTTCCCTTCAGTAGCTTACATTCTAATGGTGGAGCAATAATACATAAAGAGTCAGGGAGCAGGGGAAGAAAGTACTTGGAGCAGTGGATGATGGAGAAATTTGGATTAAAGTAAAAATTGAAGAGATGACAGGCCCAGATGTCCTCCAGTCTGGTAGGATCTGTCCAATCATTTGGAGGATTTACTGAGGCAAAAAATGCTTTAAAGGTGTAAATTTCAGGGCTGAATTGATCTTCTAGGTTGAAGAAATTTATGGGACACAATAGAGAAACTTGGAGCAATCTGGAGAAAAGAAGTGGAAGAAAAGTAGTGAATTTCCAAATTCCTAACCTTTTCTGGTAGTTTGTACAATTCTGAACAGATCAATTAGTCTCTGGATTTTACCAAAATGTTTTAGGCATCTTGTTTCTTTGGCAGCTAAGTAGTACAGTAGATAGAACAGTGGTCCTGGGGTCAGGAAGTTCTGAGTTCAAATATGACCTCAGATTTTTACTAGTTATATGACTTAGGAAAATCACATAATCTGTTTGTCTTAGTTTATCTGCAAAGTGGAGACAATAATAGCACTTACATCACAGAGTTGTGAAGATTAAATGAGATAATATTTTTAAAGTGCTTAATAAAGTATTTGGCATATAGCAGTTACACAAATGCTAGTTATTATTATTATTACTATATTATTTTCCCTTTGATCTTCTATTTGTGAGTTCTTCCTCAAAACTTCTATTTTGGAGAAGGGTACAAATTAGTCTTCATTCTTCATTTTTTACCTCTATGTCCCTGTAGCAGTACCTCTTCCTCCTTTTCAGGTCCCTTTTCTGTATTTTCTTCTTCCATTAGAATATAGAGTTTTTAAGGACATGGAATTACTTTCTTTTTGCTTGTATCTATATACTAGAATTTATTACAATGCCTAGGACATAGTTAAGTATTTAAATGCTTATTGACTTACTTCTATATATGTTAATATTTCCATTTATAAAATAGTCATAGTAATCATAGTAGCAATAGTCCTCTTGGATAGTATCAGGGGAAAAATCTAAGAGATGTTATGAATTATAATCTATAGTGGATTTGCTGGTAATTCTTCACAAAATTAGAGATAATGACTGAACACTGAGGCTGAGCCATCCTAATTCATCATTAAAATCCATTAGTCAGTGAAAGTCACAATTCATGGTTGCAATGGATGGACTTACCAAGCAATTCTTGTATTTTTATATCTCAAAACGTATATCAATGTGAGTTGAGATGTTTGCCTAATCCCTGAAAGGTTGCTTTTTTGCTGAGTTTCCCTGGCCTCCATTCAGTCAATTTAGGAGTCAACTTGGAGAAATAGTAAAGGATTTTGACCTCAAGCTCCCAAGCACAGTATGGAATGGAAAGTCATTTCCTCCCTTTATACAAAAAGCCCATCTAGTGATTTTCTAACCTAGAGCAACTATGAGGGGACTTCTTGTTCTTTTAAAAAGAAGCTAAAGAAAATTCAGTGGAACCCCTATTGATGATTTTTAATATGCCTATAGAATTGTTTGATAGATAAGGGTAATCATTTTCATTTCAATCAGGGACCTACCTTCATTTACACAAAAATCTCCAAATGGTAAAATGAAGTTGCAACAATAAAATATGCATTTAATAGCACTTGAGGAAATGGGTAATGTAAGAAGTATTCAATCAAATTAAGTCAAATTAAACATATTAATTTGTAATGAATTTGAAAGAGAATAGTAATAATTATACTATTTTCCCACACTAATCATTAAGTCACTGAGAGCATGACTGAATTTTATCTTTTCTTACACCAATCCTTACCCTTTCTGAAAAGAGTCTGGGGATAGAGATGCTTGGGATTGACCAAGTGATTACAAGCTGCTGCTGTGTTTGGATGAATCGAGCCCTCAGTGTTGCCAATGTGCTGGGAGAAGTCCAGCAGCCCTTTGGAAACAGAATGACAGTATCTGGAAGTGGTTTGGCAGTCAGAATGGAATAATTCAGTGGGCCAAGTTGAACAGTCTATTGAGACTGGTCATGCTGAGTGCTATGTTGAACAAGGCCCAGAAAAATTTTAGGAGTAGTCCAATGGGGGAATGTCTGACAATCCACTGGAAAAAACATCCATTGGAAATAATCTGGCAATCCATTAGGAGCAATTCTTTGGAGGCAGTTCAATTAAAACATCCCATTAGAAGTATTCTAAATGTCAATATGAAGTTATCTTAGCTGGTAGAGGTAGTAGAACCTGCTTCTTACACCCTTCCCCTCTCCTTCCTCCACAAAAAAAGTACTTTGGGATCATATCTTCAAGGTATTGTGGAATTATTAAATCAATCAAATGATCTGGTGGTTTGTAAAGGTTATATTTGTTATATTAACATATAACTACTTGTCTTAATGCCCCAGAGCATTCCGTATAATGGCATGTAAGACTAATTATTAATTGTGGTGAATTTAGTGATTTTAATATTTGGAACTTAGGTTGTCAAATACTTAGCATTCCATTTTATGGATAAATATTAAATCAGCTTATAAAAATATTTATAATTTATACTTTTGAATTTTATAGTCACTGCAGAAGAGGTAACTTTTCTGAAAGTTCAGAGCATTCTAGAAAACCAGGATAAACTTAAACTATCTAGTCTTGAATTGGAAACATTTTTTAAAATCTGTAAGCATAAATGCTATTGATTTTACATTTAGTATCAACAATGAGGAAAATTCTTCTTCAGCATTTTCTTGTTGCTATAGTTAGTTTCATATTTATATAAAAAGCCAGTTTGGTTGAGAGTTCATAGTTTATGCTACTAATAAATATTTATGTACCAGTAACTCTAGGAACAAAGCAAATATGTCAGACACATAAATTAAGAAGAAACTAACACCATTTCAGTGCTATTTTTAAGATTTATTCCTCCCCCTCATTAGAATTTTCCTTTTAAAAGGTTCTGATCCTTCACAAATGAATAACATTTTAACAATAACATTTTATTAATAGTTATTGACTATACCAATTAACAATTCTTTACCTAGGACCTATTTGTACTATTGTACCTAGTACTCAATTTACCCTCAGATTTTTGGGAAGAATGAAAGAAGTTTCAGACATAGTACTCAATTTTGAGATGATATAGCCTTGAATCAATCAACAAATATATATGATGGGTCTACTATATGCCAAACAATGTACAGGAAACATTTCAGTTGTTAAATATTTCATATTTGCATTCTGATTTGATTACAGATTTTTAAAAAACTGAATAATAATGTGAATTCTTTTGGGACCTGAAAACAAAATGGGTTAATTTTAACGATGTATCGAATATAACATAAAGAAGCCATTAATTCTCTAATAATTTGTTCTAATTTCAATGGCAAGAAAAACAAAATTCATAGTATTTTCATTAGCATTTTGATGAATCATTAATAGAAAGGGGGGAAAGGTTGTACTGTGACAGGAAAGGAGGTTTTAAAACATAAAATAAAGAATTGTTATAATATTATAAATTCTTTTGGTTTTGATTTTTAATCAGTGTGGGAAAGGTGGAAAATACATACATTGAGATGAAGAGGACACAGGAAGGAAGGACCATGATGCTGATGCTGCTCTTTGCAACTTGTGAAGACTTTCCTAACATTGCCAGAGGGCCTCTTGTTGAGAAGGAAAAACGAAACAAAACAAAACAAAAAACCCAAACTGAGACACCTAAATAAAGTTTGTTTGCCTAAGTTTCCTCATCATAAAATGAGCTGGAGAAGGAAATGACAAACCCTTTTAGTATTTTTGCCAAGAAAACCCTAAATGAAGTTATGCAGAGTCAGGAATGACTGAAATGACTGAACAATAACAAACAAAGCCATGTAGAGATCTTTTGGCCTTTGGGTAAAAAAGGCCAACCAGAATGGGGGGACCTGCTATCTGTCATGAGTCTACATTGGCAGGGTTCTGATATTTAGGGGTCTAGCACATAGTGTAATAGTTGATTTTTAGTAAAATCTATCTCCTACTTGAAAATTGTGTTATAGAGATAATAATAGGGTAAAATTCACAATGCTTGCAAAACAGGTATTGATATTTAATCAGGCTGTTGTTTAAACAGCTGATACTATGAAATTTTACACAAATATTGAATTTTTCTGGTATATTCTAGCCATTTTCAAGGAATTTTTCATATTACTTTTTAAATAACAGGATCAGAGCAGTGTGGAGTTCAATAATCACTCAAGGTCCAACTTTAAAACCTCAGCACTTGCAGCTTGGCTTAGGGTATCTTTGCAGAATTGCATTAAATGTTGGCTTTTCTCATTTTGCAACTACTGTCCTCAGACTTTCATCTGTTCTTTAATAATTATGAAAGATGATTATAAATATTTCACAGGCCAAAAAAAAAAAAATACACTTACCAGGGGAAGGAATATGTGGTTTCCCTTACCCTAGAACTCACATGAAACATAGTGTCTATTTACTTTGGGTGTTACCTTAAAACCAAAAATCAAGAGTGAAAAAGCATTTTCCTCCATAACACTCCCAGAAGAGAGGCCCTATGGCATTTTACCTTGTAAGGGCAATGAAAAACTACAATTTTTTTTTTGTAGGAGCTAAGCAGTACAGTAGATAGAACAGTGGTCCTGGGGTCAGGAAGTTCTGAGTTCAAATATGACCTCAGATTTTTACTAGTTATATGACTTAGGAAAATCACATAATCTGTTTGTCTTAGTTTATCTGCAAAGTGGAGACAATAATAGCACTTACATCACAGAGTTGTGAAGATTAAATGAGATAATATTTTTAAAGTGCTTAATAAAGTATTTGGCATATAGCAGTTACACAAATGCTAGTTATTATTATTATTACTATATTATTTTCCCTTTGATCTTCTATTTGTGAGTTCTTCCTCAAAACTTCTATTTTGGAGAAGGGTACAAATTAGTCTTCATTCTTCATTTTTTACCTCTATGTCCCTGTAGCAGTACCTCTTCCTCCTTTTCAGGTCCCTTTTCTGTATTTTCTTCTTCCATTAGAATATAGAGTTTTTAAGGACATGGAATTACTTTCTTTTTGCTTGTATCTATATACTAGAATTTATTACAATGCCTAGGACATAGTTAAGTATTTAAATGCTTATTGACTTACTTCTATATATGTTAATATTTCCATTTATAAAATAGTCATAGTAATCATAGTAGCAATAGTCCTCTTGGATAGTATCAGGGGAAAAATCTAAGAGATGTTATGAATTATAATCTATAGTGGATTTGCTGGTAATTCTTCACAAAATTAGAGATAATGACTGAACACTGAGGCTGAGCCATCCTAATTCATCATTAAAATCCATTAGTCAGTGAAAGTCACAATTCATGGTTGCAATGGATGGACTTACCAAGCAATTCTTGTATTTTTATATCTCAAAACGTATATCAATGTGAGTTGAGATGTTTGCCTAATCCCTGAAAGGTTGCTTTTTTGCTGAGTTTCCCTGGCCTCCATTCAGTCAATTTAGGAGTCAACTTGGAGAAATAGTAAAGGATTTTGACCTCAAGCTCCCAAGCACAGTATGGAATGGAAAGTCATTTCCTCCCTTTATACAAAAAGCCCATCTAGTGATTTTCTAACCTAGAGCAACTATGAGGGGACTTCTTGTTCTTTTAAAAAGAAGCTAAAGAAAATTCAGTGGAACCCCTATTGATGATTTTTAATATGCCTATAGAATTGTTTGATAGATAAGGGTAATCATTTTCATTTCAATCAGGGACCTACCTTCATTTACACAAAAATCTCCAAATGGTAAAATGAAGTTGCAACAATAAAATATGCATTTAATAGCACTTGAGGAAATGGGTAATGTAAGAAGTATTCAATCAAATTAAGTCAAATTAAACATATTAATTTGTAATGAATTTGAAAGAGAATAGTAATAATTATACTATTTTCCCACACTAATCATTAAGTCACTGAGAGCATGACTGAATTTTATCTTTTCTTACACCAATCCTTACCCTTTCTGAAAAGAGTCTGGGGATAGAGATGCTTGGGATTGACCAAGTGATTACAAGCTGCTGCTGTGTTTGGATGAATCGAGCCCTCAGTGTTGCCAATGTGCTGGGAGAAGTCCAGCAGCCCTTTGGAAACAGAATGACAGTATCTGGAAGTGGTTTGGCAGTCAGAATGGAATAATTCAGTGGGCCAAGTTGAACAGTCTATTGAGACTGGTCATGCTGAGTGCTATGTTGAACAAGGCCCAGAAAAATTTTAGGAGTAGTCCAATGGGGGAATGTCTGACAATCCACTGGAAAAAACATCCATTGGAAATAATCTGGCAATCCATTAGGAGCAATTCTTTGGAGGCAGTTCAATTAAAACATCCCATTAGAAGTATTCTAAATGTCAATATGAAGTTATCTTAGCTGGTAGAGGTAGTAGAACCTGCTTCTTACACCCTTCCCCTCTCCTTCCTCCACAAAAAAAGTACTTTGGGATCATATCTTCAAGGTATTGTGGAATTATTAAATCAATCAAATGATCTGGTGGTTTGTAAAGGTTATATTTGTTATATTAACATATAACTACTTGTCTTAATGCCCCAGAGCATTCCGTATAATGGCATGTAAGACTAATTATTAATTGTGGTGAATTTAGTGATTTTAATATTTGGAACTTAGGTTGTCAAATACTTAGCATTCCATTTTATGGATAAATATTAAATCAGCTTATAAAAATATTTATAATTTATACTTTTGAATTTTATAGTCACTGCAGAAGAGGTAACTTTTCTGAAAGTTCAGAGCATTCTAGAAAACCAGGATAAACTTAAACTATCTAGTCTTGAATTGGAAACATTTTTTAAAATCTGTAAGCATAAATGCTATTGATTTTACATTTAGTATCAACAATGAGGAAAATTCTTCTTCAGCATTTTCTTGTTGCTATAGTTAGTTTCATATTTATATAAAAAGCCAGTTTGGTTGAGAGTTCATAGTTTATGCTACTAATAAATATTTATGTACCAGTAACTCTAGGAACAAAGCAAATATGTCAGACACATAAATTAAGAAGAAACTAACACCATTTCAGTGCTATTTTTAAGATTTATTCCTCCCCCTCATTAGAATTTTCCTTTTAAAAGGTTCTGATCCTTCACAAATGAATAACATTTTAACAATAACATTTTATTAATAGTTATTGACTATACCAATTAACAATTCTTTACCTAGGACCTATTTGTACTATTGTACCTAGTACTCAATTTACCCTCAGATTTTTGGGAAGAATGAAAGAAGTTTCAGACATAGTACTCAATTTTGAGATGATATAGCCTTGAATCAATCAACAAATATATATGATGGGTCTACTATATGCCAAACAATGTACAGGAAACATTTCAGTTGTTAAATATTTCATATTTGCATTCTGATTTGATTACAGATTTTTAAAAAACTGAATAATAATGTGAATTCTTTTGGGACCTGAAAACAAAATGGGTTAATTTTAACGATGTATCGAATATAACATAAAGAAGCCATTAATTCTCTAATAATTTGTTCTAATTTCAATGGCAAGAAAAACAAAATTCATAGTATTTTCATTAGCATTTTGATGAATCATTAATAGAAAGGGGGGGAAAGGTTGTACTGTGACAGGAAAGGAGGTTTTAAAACATAAAATAAAGAATTGTTATAATATTATAAATTCTTTTGGTTTTGATTTTTAATCAGTGTGGGAAAGGTGGAAAATACATACATTGAGATGAAGAGGACACAGGAAGGAAGGACCATGATGCTGATGCTGCTCTTTGCAACTTGTGAAGACTTTCCTAACATTGCCAAAGGGCCTCTTGTTGAGAAGGAAAAACGAAACAAAACAAAACAAAAAACCCAAACTGAGACACCTAAATAAAGTTTGTTTGCCTAAGTTTCCTCATCATAAAATGAGCTGGAGAAGGAAATGACAAACCCTTTTAGTATTTTTGCCAAGAAAACCCTAAATGAAGTTATGCAGATTCAGGAATGACTGAAATGACTGAACAATAACAAACAAAGCCATGTAGAGATCTTTTGGCCTTTGGGTAAAAAAGGCCAACCAGAATGGGGGGACCTGCTATCTGTCATGAGTCTACATTGGCAGGGTTCTGATATTTAGGGGTCTAGCACATAGTGTAATAGTTGATTTTTAGTAAAATCTATCTCCTACTTGAAAATTGTGTTATAGAGATAATAATAGGGTAAAATTCACAATGCTTGCAAAACAGGTATTGATATTTAATCAGGCTGTTGTTTAAACAGCTGATACTATGAAATTTTACACAAATATTGAATTTTTCTGGTATATTCTAGCCATTTTCAAGGAATTTTTCATATTACTTTTTAAATAACAGGATCAGAGCAGTGTGGAGTTCAATAATCACTCAAGGTCCAACTTTAAAACCTCAGCACTTGCAGCTTGGCTTAGGGTATCTTTGCAGAATTGCATTAAATGTTGGCTTTTCTCATTTTGCAACTACTGTCCTCAGACTTTCATCTGTTCTTTAATAATTATGAAAGATGATTATAAATATTTCACAGGCCAAAAAAAAAAAAAATACACTTACCAGGGGAAGGAATATGTGGTTTCCCTTACCCTAGAACTCACATGAAACATAGTGTCTATTTACTTTGGGTGTTACCTTAAAACCAAAAATCAAGAGTGAAAAAGCATTTTCCTCCATAACACTCCCAGAAGAGAGGCCCTATGGCATTTTACCTTGTAAGGGCAATGAAAAACTACAATTTTTTTTTTGTAGGAGCTAAGCAAGCTGTTCTTAAACCTCAGCATTCTTCAAATATTAAACTAAATGTTCAAGTCAAACAAAATACTTTGGATTGAAGAAATTCAGAATAAATAGATCCTGGAGCGTTTTATTTATGGGCTCTAAGTCTGACAGTAGAAAAATAGTTTGATCCACTATGGCTTCCTTAAGTGGTGAATCTTTGCAGTCAAAAGCAGTATGTGCCTTATTGTTATAGCAATCATGCAATCATGTATTTGTTCTTCAGCTAATTGTCCTAATAGTCAATTCAAAAACCTTCTCTGCTCAATTTCTCTGTAGTCATATAGACATTTCAAGTAATCTCATGCCCATCTTTCCACTTTTTGACCCAATCACTTCTACTACAACACATTCTATACAATCTCAGGATTTTAGACAATCACATAAGGTCTCTGGGATCCCTGATGATCTCACAAGGAGCAGGGTTAATTCAAAGTGAGATTCAACTGTGTGGTGAAACAGAAGGCCAACATTAGATGTTTCTCATCCATTCTCCCACCTAATATTGGTCTCTTTCTCATTTGAGCTCATCTTATTTTGTACTTTCCCTACATAATTATTTTCTAATCTGTATTCTAATCACTATCATGCTTGTTTCTTTCATGCCTACTAAAATATTAGTTATTTGAGAGTAGAGACTTAAACCTTACCTTTATCTCTCCCTTAATACCTATCACAGAGTAACCCCTGATTAAGTGTTTGCTGAGAGAATCACTGAAATATATTAGCACGTTTATGTGACATTTGCTATGCTGCATTACCATTCTACAAAAGCTGAATAACTTACAAATTGTCACCACATGCAAAGCAAAGGCAGTTATTATGCCATGGGTACTTTTGCAAGTAGGCAATTTTTTTTTTCCTGTGCATACCATATGGGCTCACAGAGCCTGAAAGGGTTTCCCTTTACTGATACAAAGCTGATCTCTCTGCCAATGACTCTACCACCTATTTGCCATATTTATGATTATAAGGGTAACATTTTCCTTTCCACTTTCAAACTATTACAGATTAACTTTGATAGCAAATTCTACATCCCATGAAAATGTAGAGGGAATATTCACTTGAGAGTGATGTTCCTTACATGACTCAGTTCCTTAACTGATAAATTTTTGTTATTGTCATTCATTTGTGTTAGCCAGGTCTTATAATTTGTGATTCCATTTGAGATCTTGGCAAAGATCCTGGGGAGTTTTACCATTTTTTTCCCAGTTCATTTTACAGATGGAAAAACTGAGGAAAACAGGGTTAAGTGATTTGCCCATGGTCACACAGCTTGTAAGTGTCTGAGACCAAATTTGAATTCAGGAAGATGAGTCTATTTGATTTCAGGTCTAGTACTTTATCAGCTGTGCTTCCTAGCTTGTATCAATTAGTAAATCAGGAGAATAATTAAATTAGATCATTTATAAGTTACCCACTCATTCTAAAATGTGATAATTCTTGAACTCTCTTCCAAAAAGCTTTCCCTAACTATTTCAGCCAAAACACTCTCAAATATACTTTAGTCTAAGACTCTTAAGACATGAATTCTAGTGTTAGCTCTTCTAACTATTAATCTGTGTCCTTTATATGAATATATCCATCACTGAATTTGGAAAGTGTTTTGAAATTATATAATATCTTTTTGAAATGTAATATGCCCAAGGATATGTGTATATGTGTTTAATTTACTTACATTGTATAGAATATGTTATAAAAAAGAATTCCACATTCCTAATTTCTTAATGTTAGTAATTTTTCTCCTCAGTGGTCTACACTTATTGCTTCTATCTCCTCTCCACTCATTGGAGGCTCAGGCTCTTTAATCCCTAAAATATAGTTTCCTCAGACTCATCATTGAATCTTTATTCTGAACATTGTTCTCCCCAAATCAGTTAATAAGTCTTTACTATTCTCTGCACATTTCTCACAGGCAACCCTGTCTTTCCACTTACACAGATACAACTCAATTTTCATAAAGCTTTTTAATTGGTCTTTTTACCTCCCCCATCTTCAATCCATCCATTACACAACTGACAAAAAATAATCTTTGGAAAGCACCAGTCACTCTTGAACTTTAAAATGGTCTCATCATATTATTTCATATTATGACTAAATGAGGCTATCAACTTTGCTCTAAACTCCCTGTACTTATGTATTCGGATAGGTTTTCCATCATGCTTGGAATATACTCTTAAATTTATTGTCTTTTTCTCTCAGAAATGACACCTTCTTTCAAGTTTAGGTGTCACCTTCTTTATGTAGCCATTCTCTACTGCTTTCAGTTGTAACCATTGTATTTCTTCTCAAATATGTCTTGAAAAAGTTGTCTAGATTCCTCCTTAATCCATATCTTCTCTGTATACATACCATAAAATAATATTAACAACCACCAAAAATCATCCTTTTCTCAAGTATCCACTATATGCCAGGATCTGTGCTTAAGTGCTAAGGAAACAATGAGAGGCAAAAACAGCCTCTGCCTTTAAGGAACTCAAAGTCTATTAAAGGAAACAACATATACAAAGAATTATATACAAAAAAGAAACGTGTGGGTTAGGTTGGAGAAAATCTCAGAGAAAAAGTTGTTAGCATTAAATGGGACAGCTTCTTGTAAGAGCAGGGATTTTACAGGAGCCTTGAAGAAAAGGAGGAAAGCCAAAAGGCAGAAATGAGGAGGAAGAGAATTTTAAGCATGGAGGGTAGGCATTGAAAATGCATGGAGTTGAGAAGTGATTGCAGTCTTTCTTGGATTGTCAATACTTTTTACCTTCTAGGGGGTTGTAATTGATAGTCTTTCTTATACCTCCTAGCACCGAAACTCTAGAATCCTTTGAATTCCCCTAGCATTTATTGTTTATAATATCATTTTTGACATTTGCCTGTTTCATTTCTCTCTAATTTAAGATAGTTGAGTTCTCAGTATATAGAGACTGTGTCTTAGATTTTGTTTATTATTACCCTCTCCCTAAGAAAAAGAAATAAGTAGCAAATTACAGAACACATAGTAGGAATTCAAGAATTTTTACTGAACTGAATTGAATCTTTTTTTTTTCCTACATGAGATTTTTTATTATTTCCCTGAAAGCAGTTATACTGATCAAATCAAAAATCATTCTTTAAAAGACTTTCATGATGTATACTACCAGAAAAAGGGGAGAAAATGTATCTGATTCATTTCAAAGAACTAGAACAAACGAAAGCTTCCAAATGGATTTAACTTTTGTGCTTAGTTTATGATTTCTTCTAACTAAAAACACACACTCTCTCTCTCTCCCTCCCTCTTTCTTTCTCTCTTTCTCTCTCTCTCAAATTGTGAAACCTCATATGGTCTACCTGGACATCTAATTTCTGTGATGGATAAATGTGTACTGGCATATCTCAAGGGATAAATCCAACCCAGAAACTTCAAAGCAAGACAGTTTTAATCTATACAGTCATTAAGCTCCCCTTCAAAACAAACTAAGCCCTAGCTAATGGTACCATTGTTGAAAAGGAATATTAGTATCACATCTGAACAGATTTTTAATATTTTAACATTTCAATATTTTAATGAGTTTAATAATGTGAAAATTAAGCCATTAAAATGGACAGTTTACACTGCCACTAATTCTGCTTGATTCAGTTTTTCACATATAGTAGAAATAACCATAGGATATAAAGGATTAAAGGATACAAAGCATTCTTTAATTAAGAGCAAATATCCATGCAAGGAATGCCATACCTCAAACCTGAATTTTAATAGTTTTAAATGGATTAACAGAAGTAAAACTTATTTTCTTACAAAATTAATTTTTCCTATCCATTAATCTTGAAATATAACATTTCTCCTTTTACAGATTCAAATATATTGGGCTTCTCCCTTTCTAGAATTTCAACAACTACCAAAGTGCTGTTCTTAGCCTGATGCCTGAAAGGAAACAGAACACAGCCTTCATTGTTCAAGTTCTTAGTTCTTAAATTTCCTTCCATTTCCCTTTACACTTTTAAGAATTTAAATCTCTGACACGAATCTTTCTCTCTGCCCAACTGCTTATAACTTATGAATGCAAATATTATCTACTCTGTATGTGATTGCAATTGGCTGTCGAAACAGCACCCTCATGTTTGATTAGTTCCCCCCCCCTTTTTTTTTGAGCTAGTTTCTTTTATCTTCAAATTACACAGAAAATGCACTAAAATCATCAATGGAAATGTTAAAAAATGTTAAAAGAGCAATTGTCAGTTACCATAATCTCATTAAATCGTTCCATCTTCCATATGATAATCTCAAAGGTCGTGTGTTCACTAACTCAAGGTCAAACTGTTCTACAAAGCCATCTAAGGATGCTGAAATGGGTACTGAACTTTCAAGGACTCCCTTTTTAGTAATTTATATTACTACCTTCTAATTGGGACTCATGGAGCCTGATTTCTGGCATGTCTATTTCTTGATCTCAGTTGCCCATTATATAATGTCTATGGGCTGCCTCTGCTATCTATTTCAGTGTTTTGGGTTTTTTTTGGAGAAGGAATATTAGATATGTAATTTCATGTGAACAAAATGAAAATGAATTCTGCATTCAAAATGAAATTGATTCAGTATAGTTTAAATTTCTCAATTTAGAAAAAATGTAGGCAGTACTCATTACTTTATTAGACCATAAACTGCTGAATGATAGGATCCATTTCTTGCTTCTTTTTGTATTCTCCATAGTGCCAACCCTGGTATCATCCTCATGGTAGATCTGATGAAGTAGTTACCAAATGAATGAATTAATTTGTAATGCTTCTTAACTTTTAGGAAATGCTAGTCATTTTATTAAGAATTTTTTAGGTGGCAAATGGAGGCCATATATTAGTGCTAGACAAAGCATCTGGCTTACTTTTATGTCACAAAATCTTCTAAGATGACTTCTAAACACTATGGTTCTCCTATCAAAAAAAAGGCTATATTATTTTGGAAACAAGTCTATGCCTTTAATTAAGGTGAACTGTCTAACATAGAATTATTACTTGTTCATGTATGAGTTGGACTAAATGACCTCTAAGATTCCTTACAGGTCTGAGAGTCTGAGTATTTTTTAAAGTGTCCAAAGAACTAAAGAGGAATACAGAAATGAGCTTTGTGCCTACCATTTGGACAGTATGGTATAGTTGGGAAGACTAAGGGTCAAATCATGTCTCAAATATTTACTATTTGAGTAATTTGTTACTCAAGGTTACAATTTGAGTAAATTTGTCTCCATTGAGTCTATATCCCAAAGAGATCATTAAAAATGTAAAAAGGATACATGTGTAAAAATATTTGTAGCCTCCCTTTTTATTGTGGCAAGGAAGTGGAAATTGAGTGGATGCCCATCAGTTGGGGAATGGCCAAATAAGTTCTGTTATATTAATGTAATGGGAAATTATTGTTTCATAAAAAAAAAATCAGGAGGATGATTTCAGAAAGTCCTGGAGAGACCTTTATAACTAATGCTAAATGAAGTGAGTAGAACTGTTGGAATCCTTACTAACTGCTAACTAATTAGAGTTGATCTAATCTTACAAGAAGATGTTTTGGCCAGAACCTGAAACAAGGTACTAAGTAGAACTAATCAAGACAAGGCTTGTGTTCCCACCTTTACTCATTGGAGTCCACAAGTATGCTAGCTTCACAAAGTAGACTTTCTACTTTCAGGGAGTCCACACCTCCCTTAAAGTTCATTGGGCCAGAGAGCACTATGGGAGAAAACCCATAATCCCATTCTCTCAGAAGAGGCAGATAAAAGGCCAGCAATGAGGGATCTATGGCAGAATACATTTTTTCCTCTTGGCTGGCTGATCGCGCTGGACTCGAGAGGAACGACTCTGGTGCAGAGAACACTTTGACGGATTTCAGTGGAGCTACGCCAGAAGCCCTCTCTCCGCGGCAAGTTGGTGGCTGGGCTCCCCAGAAGGAGATAAGAGAGACCTTCCATCTCTGTCTTGGTTGGAGGCAGAAGAAAGCAGAGTCAGAGGCTGAAGGACAGAACCTTTGGATTTGGAGACATCCGAAGGGCTCCAAGCCTCTAAACCGGCTTCGCCTTCAGAAGAACAGGAACTTCAACATTTGAACTCATAACATTTGGCGCCCCACGTTGGGCGCCAAAATGTTGGAGTTCAAATGTTGGGTTCTTGTTCTTCTTTAAAATATTATAAAGGTTCTCTCTGGGTGCCTTCCCTGGAATCAGGATTTTGTCGGTCCCTGTTCAGGCGCCAAAATGTGGTGAGCTTTTTCTTCTCAAAACGTAGCCAGGTGATAAAAGTTCAGATCTTTTATTATCTCCAATATAGCCTGGTTAGCTTAGAGGCCTATTTCTCTGCTTGGTTCCAAGAGCTCTCTCCGAATGTCACCAAATCCAAAGGTCTGGTCCTTCAGCCTCTGCCTCTGCTTTCTTCAGCCTCCAGCCAGCTCTACTCTTCATGTCATTCCGGCGAAATCTCGACTTGTAGCTTCTTCCTCTGAAGAACTTCTTCGACTGGCCCATTGGCCTATTTATGCTCCTTCCAGAGAGAGGGATTATGGGTTTTCTCCCATAGTGCTCTCTGGCCCAAAGAGCTTCAAGGGAGGTATGAACTCATTGAACTCCAATGAGTAAAGGTGTGAACACAAGCCTTGTATTAATTAGTTCTACTTAGTACCTTGTTTCAGGTTCTGCCCAAAACATCTTCTTGTAAGATTAGATCAACTCTAATTAGCAGTTAGTAAGGATTCCAACATCTCCCCCTTTCTTTTGTTAGATGAAAACACCAAAGGAAATAGGAAATCTAATCAGATTAGTGGGTTTCTGAAGGGGTACACATAAATCCATCAATATGGGCCAGAACTTTGTAACCGATATACATGGTATGCATAAATCCATCAATATGGGAGGCATTATACATAATTTACATAAGCACATAGCAATATAACACAGGCTGAACTGGCTTTATCCAATGTAGTTGAGAGAGTAACTCAAAAACCCTTGGAAATATCAGTTTTTGCTACGAAAGAAGCACCCACAGCAGTCCTTCATCAAGGAGACAGTGGGATAGAGTGGGTGAACCTCCCAGCACAACCAGAACAAAGCCTTACGCCTTACCCAGTGCTTGTGGCTAGAATTCTATTAAAGGCCATTAAGCGAGCAGTACAATTATCTGGGACAAGACCTGACAAGATATATACCTTCTATACAAATGCACAAATTAATGTATGCTGTGAAACCATCCCAGAGTGGCAGATTTTATTGGCCATGGCTCCAAATTTTGCACATGGATCTCCATTAAAGATAACCAGACTACTGCATAATTGGCAATGGATTTTTGAGGAGAAGGTTTCTAAGGTTCCTCTTGAAGGACCAACTATTTTTACAGACGCAGCCAAACAAAATATTTGTGCTGTATACTCTCATGATTTAACCGTAAAAAGAGTAGTCAGAACTCCTTTTCAGTCCACTCAGCAGAACGAATTATATGCGATCATGCTAGCTCTCACTTATTACCCAGGCAACATAAATATAATATCTGATTCAGCCTATTCAGTAGGTGTGGTACAAAGAATTGCCACAGCCCAAATAAAATTTGCAGCTTCTAATATATATCAGCTCTTTAAGGAACTTCAAGAGCAAGTGAGAAAGCATCCAGGAAAGATTTAGATCCTGCATGTCCACTCACATAGTGGACTTCCAGGTCCTATTTTTGCTGGAAATTCAAAGGCAGATAGCCTTTTAACTATGTTGGCCAGTACGCCTTTATTTCAGGAGGCCCAGGAATCCCATTCTAAATACCATCAGGCTGCTCGAGCTTTGCGTTTATAGTTTGGGATTACAAAAGAAGAAGCTAGGAGCATAGTGAAAAGCTGTACAGCTTGCCTTCCCTTCCAAGCTCCTACACTGCCTCTAGGGAAGAATCCTCGTGGTTTGAGACCCAATGAAATCTGGCAAATGGATGTGACTCATTATAAATCTTTTGGTCGTCTGTCTTTTATCCACGTTGTGGTAGACACCTTTTCAGGATTCACTTTTGCCATACCAGCAGCAAAAGAGACAGCCCGAGTGATCACTGAATTCCTCATTCAAGCATTCGCAATTATGGGTGTGCCACAAGAAATAAAAATGGATAATGGACCGGCATATACCTCCAAACATTTTGAACACTTTTGTGCACAGTATAAGATTTTACACACTACTGGCATACCCTTCAATCCTCAAGGTCAAGCAATAGTAGAAAGAAGATACAGAGACATTAAGACACTCCTCCAAAAACAAAAGAAAGGGGGAGCCACTGGTAACCCTAGAGAACTTCTAAATTTAGTTCTCTATACCATTAATTTTTTAATCTTTGATAAAGATGCACTGGCTCCAGCAGACAGGTTTTATAACCCACCAGAAGAGCAGTGTCCAGTGCGAGCAGCTCCACTATCTTTAGATAATCGCCAGGTGATGTGGAGAGACCCAGAAAGTGGTGAATGGAAGGGACCAGATAGGCTAACTGCTTGGGGGAGAGGATTTGCTTGCATCTCTACAGGTGGAGAAGGAATCAGATGGGTGCCTACGAGCCGCATTTGCCTTGTCCATCGCAGAAAGATGGAGCAGACCCTTGAAACAAAGGAGAAGACCCAAGAAATATCGGGTGGTTCTGTTGCTGATTGTGCTCACAAGAATTATTAGATTCCTGGCACATGAACTAATGGACAATGGAATACTATTGGACTGTTTCTAGGACTTATGGACATGTGTAAATTTTCAGATTGATTCTTGTTATTTGTTACATTACTACTAGCCTGTGTTATATTGCTATGTGCTCATGTAAATTATGTATAATGCCTCCCATATTGATGGATTTATGTATACCATGTATATCTGTTACAAAGTTCTGGCCCATATTGATGGATTTATGTGTACCCCTTCAGAAACCCACTAATCTGATTAGATTTCCTATTTCCTTTGGTGTTTTCATCTAACAAAAGAAAGGGGGAGATGTTGGAATCCTTACTAACTGCTAATTAGAGTTGATCTAATCTTACAAGAAGATGTTTTGGGCAGAACCTGAAACAAGGTACTAAGTAGAACTAATCAAGACAAGGCTTGTGTTCACACCTTTACTCATTGGAGTTCAATGAGTTCATACCTCCCTTGAAGCTCTTTGGGCCAGAGAGCACTATGGGAGAAAACCCATAATCCCTCTCTCTGGAAGGAGCATAAATAGGCCAATGGGCCAGTCGAAGAAGTTCTTCAGAGGAAGAAGCTACAAGTCGAGATTTCGCCGGAATGACATGAAGAGTAGAGCTGGCTGGAGGCTGAAGAAAGCAGAGGCAGAGGCTGAAGGACCAGACCTTTGGATTTGGTGACATTCGGAGAGAGCTCTTGGAACCAAGCAGAGAGATAGGCCTCTAAGCTAACCGGGCTATATTGGAGATAATAAAAGATCTGAACTTTTATCACCTGGCTGCGTTTTGAGAAGAAAAAGCTCACCACATTTTGGCGCCTGAACAGGGACCAACAAAATCCTGATTCCAGGGAAGGCACCCAGAGAGAACCTTTATAATATTTTAAAGAAGAACAAGAACCCAACATTTGAACTCCAACATAGAACCAAGAGTATTTGTACACAGCAACAACACAATTATGTGATGATCAATTGTGGTGGAATTGGCTCTTTTCAACAATGAGGTGAGTCAGAATAATTCTAATAGATTCGTGATGGAGAGAATCATCTGCATCCTGAGAGAAGATTATAGGGACTGAATATGAATCACAACATAGAATTTTCATCTTTTGTTGTTGTTGGCTTGCTTTTTTTTCTCATTTTTTCCCTTTTTGATCTGATTTTTCCTGAGCAGCTTGATAATTATGGAAATGTGTATAGAAGAACTGCACATGTTTAACATATATTGGATTACTTGCTGTATGGGGGAGGAGGAAATGGAGAAAGAGGGAAAAATTTGGAACACAAGGTTTTGCAAGGATGAATATTGAAAACTATCTTTGCATGTATTTAGAAAAATAAAAAGCTATTATAAAAATACTAGTTTGGTGACTCTGAAAAGTCAATCAGTCAAGTACAAAGAATAAATCAATCCCTACTTACAAGTAACTTACATTCAGATGAGAGAGACTACAAAAAAACATACATATAGAGAGAGTTAATAAACACAAATACATATAAAGTAATTAAGTATAAGATTATCTGGGAGGGAGATAATTAGTAGTTGGGAAAAAAAGGAATTGCTATTTTATAAAATGCTTCAAGTATATCTTAAAAGAAGTATAGGACTTTATTAGTAGAATTAAAAAGGAATTACATTTCAAGCATAGCAAATGGCCAGTACAAATGCATGGAGATGGGAAATGTGAATGAAGTTGTTTTGGCTGGATCACAGAGTGGGAGGAGGGGAAGAAAGCATTCAATGATTCCAGAAAGATAACTTGGAGACAGGTTATTCAGGGCTTTAAAAGCTAAACAGAGGAGTTTATATTTTATCCTAAAGGAAATAAAAAGCCACTGGAGTTAATTGAGTCGAGGAGTCACATGGTTAAGATCTGTGTTTAAGGAAAATTACTTTAGCAGCAGTGTGTAAGATGGAATGTAGTAAGGAGAGATTTGAAGCAGAGAGACCAATTAGGAAGCTGATGTAATAATCTAGGCAAGAAGTGATGAGGGCTTGAACTGAAGTAGAAACTGTGTGAGTGGCAAATGAGAGATTCTGTGAAAGTAGAAACAACAAAATTTGATGGCTGATTAGATATGTCAGGTGAGGAGTTGAGAATAATGCCAAGGTTATATACACAGGAGACTTAGAAATCAAGAAGTTTGGAAGAGGAAATATTTAGGAGGAAAGATAATGATTTTGTTTTGTACATGTTAAATGTAAGACATCTCCAAGACATCCTAACTGAAATGTGCAATAGAAAAAAAAATGGTGATGTGAGACCAAAGCAAGTCACTTTAACTCTCTGGGCCTCAGTTTTATCATTTGTAAAATCAGGGAGCTGGAATATTAGTTACTAAAATCTCTTCTTGTTCTATATCTGATTCTATGATTAGTTAAGGGAGATGCAAATAAAATACTATCTTCAGGGATGAAAGAAATTTCTTTTGGATAGCAGAATCTTGTTATCATTGACGTTGGAACTACACATTGAAAGACAGACTAAACTTTAACAAGTGAATATGTGATGTAGAATGGGCATTCTATGATTCTTATATATTCTAGTAAACTTATCAATAAAGATAATTTTTATAAATTGTATTCCATTTTTAATCAGTTTCCCATTATGAAGTTGTACATGCTTTCTCATAGAAAAATTGAGCCAATAATGCAGATACTTACATGAACTAATGCTGAATGAAATGAGTAGAATCAAGAGAACATTGTACAGAGTGGCAACAAGATTATGTGATGACCAACTCTGATGGGCATGGCTCTTTTCAAAAATGAGCTGATTCAGGCTAATTCCAATGCAGTTATGATGGAGATAGCTATTTATGTCCAAAAAGAGGACTGTGGGGACTGAATATGCATCACAACACAACATAATATTTTCACTTTTTTGTTGTCATATGTTCACTTTTTTCTTTCTCATTTTTCCCTTTTTTATCTGATTTTTCTTGTGCATCATGATAAATGTGGAAATATGTGTAGAAGAATTGCACATGTTTAACATATATTGAATTGCTTGCTGTTTAGGGAAGGAGGTGGAGAGAAGGGAAGGAGAAAAATTTGGAACACAAGGGGAATGTTGGAAACTATTTTTGCATGTATTTTGAAAATAAAAAGCTGTTATTTAAAAAAATAAATAAAGGGGAAAAATTTGTACCAACATAGTCAAAAATATTTCAATACTGAAGCAATTAAGTTATTGGTCAGCACTGTTGTCAGCTTATAAATGTAAAGTGATCTATGTTACAAATTATAGGAAGAGAGAAATTCTGAAAGACAATCTATGATTATAATATTAGGGTCAGATATTTTGTTCTCCTTTCTCAGTAATTCTGTGCTAAGAAGAGATTTCTCTAGAGCAATACGCATAGAGCTCCATCTGTGGTCCTGAATTTGCTAATCTGGACAATATCCCTATCAGGTACACAAGGTGGCTATAAATGAATACTTAGCTATTACTAATGGTTACTTGTGAATAAGTGGTAATGTCAAAGTCATCATCAAGGAAATGAATCATTAGAAAAAGAAGTGTTCTGATCATCTAACAGTATTGCAAGGAATGGATACTTCAAAGCTATCTGTCTGAATCATACCTGAATAAGGTATCCTTTGCAAAATATGATCTACAAGTGGTCATTCTGCTTCAGTTTGAAGACCTTTAGGAAGAGAAAACCTATTATCAGCCAGAGCAGTGGATTTCATATTTGGATGCCTCTATATGTTAGAAAGTTTTTCCTTATATGAAGACTAAATTTATCTCTTTGCTGCCTCCACCTACTGTCATCATTTCTTTCCTTTGAACTGAAAATATAACATGCCAAAGATGACCTGATCAAGATAGAGCACAGCAGGATTATTATTATTACATCCTACATTCTGCATACGAAATCTCTTGAAATTCAGCCGATGTTAGTAGCTTTCTTAATTGATACATCACCCTATTAATTCAGCTTGTAGACCATTAAAATTCCCAGATATTATTCCAGATAAACTACTGCTGAACTTTTAAATGACCAAGAGCAGGATTTCTTAGCTTTTTGCCATGTGTCACAACATTGTGTTGAAACTTGTAGAATTTTTCTAAAATAAAGCTTTTAAATGTATAAAGTAAAATATATAGAATTACAAATGAAAGCAACTGTATTGAAATACAATTATCAAAATATTTTTAAAACTCTCTTCTTCAAAACTCCTGATCTAGAGCAATTGCTCCAGAATACAAATCTTCTGTGGAGAATTTAGCAAGAATGAAGATATAGCAGACATACAAAAATGTGATGAATTGGTGCCCATGAAGTCCCAACGGGAAAACTCTAGTACATTAATTCTTTGTAGTAAATATATGTGAGAAGGTGGATAGAAATTACATAGGATTAAAAGGCATGAATGAGTTGCAACTTGTTAGGGTAGGGTAAGTATCCACATTGAGGAGATAAAAAATCATAGAAGCATTGATGTATTTATTTAAATCGCCATCTTGATATATAGATATACACAAATAAGGCTCCCATCTTTGATATAGCTGACTCTCATGTGATAAATTAGACTACTAATCCAATCATTTCAAATCTCTTCCGCAATTATATGTAGTGCTCCTTTCCATAACAACCCACAAAAAGATCCAAAACAGGTTGGCATTCAACCTCATGACAAAAATTATGCAACTACAAGGAAGTCTAGAAAATACCAATTAAGTGCAATGCTGATACAAATAAAAATTAATAGCTTTTTATGTCAATAAACTTTGCATATAATTTACATAATAATAGAGTCCACCTTAAGCATTAGAAGAATAGTTTTTCAGATATAACTTGGGAGCTGGAAGTGTTATCAACAACTGTATAGAGGTCAATTAGACTAGAAACAACATTGAGGACATTTGACATGTGATGAACATTCTAATTTATTTTTAGAAAATGCTAGATATAATGAAAGCAACTGGAACCTGGGCAGTGGAGGGCCTCTCCTGAATTTTATACTTAACTGACAAGATATATAATAAAATTCAGTTAAATTCTTCATAAGAATATAAGTACATTCTCTATCAGATAGAAATGTTATCATTTGACCACATTTAATATACTTGCTTGAAAATGCAGCATTTTCAAGAGGATCTTAGGATCTCCTACTTTGCAATGATTGTTTTGTTTAGAAAATTTTAGAACAAATTGGGATTCATAATCTAGAATTGATTATGAATAGGATCTAGGCTTCCAGGCTGACTGTATTTACTCATTTATAAATGCTGTTATGGTCTAGGCATCAATGCATATGTGACATTGTTAGGATCTCTAAAGACAATGGTCATTCTTAAGCTCAGATGTAGAAATATAGAAAAGGAACATGATAATCTATTCCAAATTCAGTCCAGAAAATCTCTTAGAAAAGATCATAATATTATAGCCTAGTAGTATCAAACTAAAATATAAATCTATGGTTGTTAGCGACATATTGACTTAGAAAACCAAAATGAACATTATTTTGGTGTATTGTATTTTTAATGATTTTGTTAAATATTTCTCAGTTATATTTAAATCTGATTCAGACCTAGCTTAGAAGTTTTGTATACCATATGGGCCATGAATTTGGCATCCCTGCTCTAAAACACTTTGAGAAATTTTGAGTTAGAAAGGACCATGAAGAGAAACAAATTTAAACACCTTATCGGAAGGATAAAAAGTTTCAGAGAAGATAAGTGACAAGATCACAGAACTAATGTCTAGTAAAATGTGAAATTGTGATAACATAATAATAATAGCTAATATATAGATATAAACATGCCAATATTGATATCTATCATCTGTAATAACTTTGTTTTGATGATCAAATAATAAGATATATGAAGTACTTTGAAAACCTTAATGGAATATAAATATCAATATATATGTATCTAGCTAATAGCAAAGTTTGGATAATGCAATAATTATAGCTAATATATATATATATGTTGGAATCCTTACTAACTGCTAAGTAGTTAGAGTTGATCTAATCTTACAAAAAGATGTTTTGGGCAGAACCTGAAACAAGGTACTAAGTAGAACTACCCATAATCCCTCTCTCTGGAAGGAGCATAAATAGGCCAATGGGCCAGTCGGAGAGTGCTGGAGAGAGGAAGACGCTACAAGTCGAGATTTCACCGGAATGACATGAAGACTGGAGCTGGGGAGGCTGAAGAAAGCAGAAGCAGAGGCTGAAGGACCAGACCTTTGGATTTAAAGACATTTGGAGAGAGCTCTTGGAACCAAGCAGAGAGATAGGCCTCTAAGCTAACCGGGCTATATTGGGATAATAAAAGATCTGAACTTTTATCACCTGGCTGCGTTTTGAGAAGAAAAAGCTCACAACATTTTGGCGCCCTGAACGTGGGACAAACAGACCCCTCAGTGGATTTCAGTGGAAAAGCTCCGATCCTGATTCAAGTGGAAAAGCCTCTGATCCTGATCCAGTGGAAAAAACTTCAACCCAGAAATTAGGGTGAGTGCAACAAAGAAATTTTGTTAGAAGAGTTAAAGTAGAATTTCAGCTAAGATGGGACAGATATTTAGAAAACAGTCTGTTTCTGTTCAAGGAAAATGTTTAGAGAGCATTGTCAAAATTATGGAAAGCCAAGGTTTAATTATAAGTTTACAGCAAATCACTGAACTTTTACATATAATGTAATACAATTGGCTATAAGAAGTTATTTAAGTGATAGAATGATGAAAAGGAAAGTACAGGAGGAAGTGCCAACTTTACTAGGTGAAAAGGAGGACAAATCAGATGAGAATGGAGTTAATTACAATTCTGAGTATGATACTTCACAGCAGGAGGAATTAGGTGATTCCACATCTCATGACCCTCCCCCCGCAATTAACCCTTCATGGGTGGAACAAGGGGGAGGGAGAGAGGCAGAAACACAGTCAGCTTCTCCTGTAAAGCAGAATTTGACAAGATTAGAAAAAGCATTAATTAAAGCAAAAAATGAAGGAGAAGATATATCTGATTTTATAAATGCATATCCTGTGATTGAAGAGCTCAACTCCTTTTAATTTGGGACGCAATAGGCAAAAAGGAGCTGTTGTACAAATCACTTTTGACCAACTAGCTGGTGAAGGTCAGTATGCAGAGAGTTCAGAACAGATTTATTATCCCATAACAGTCTATGAGCAAATTTCTAAGGCTGCAATAAAAGCTTGGAATTCTCTCCCTGGACAGAAAGATGGAAATAATGCTTTCACAAAATAGAGCAAGGTCCCAATGAACCTTTTGCAGATTTTGTGGGACGTCTGCAAACAGCTGTAATAAGAACCATTGGAGATAATGCTGCCACAGAAATAATGATTAGACATTTGGCTAAGGAAAATGCCAATGAGGTTTGCAAGAGAATTATATGGGGGCTAGACAAAAATGCTTCTTTAGAGGAAATCATAAGACGCTGTGCCACAGTGGGCACAAATGCTTATTATGCCCAGACTATGATGAACATGGAAAGACAAGGTCCTTCTTGGCAGAGGAATTCTAGAGAAACTCGTCGATGTTTTCATTGCGGAAAAGTTGGACATTTGAGAGCTCATTGTAGATATGGAGATAGAGTGAGAAGACAGGGTGAGAGAAAACCTAAAACCCCATGTCCAAAATGTAACCGAGGCTTTCACTGGGCCTCTAAATGTATATTGACCCAGAGGAATGAGAGGCAAGACCCAGCTACAAAGTATCAATCAAAGGACAGGTGGGGCATAATAGCAGCTGAGGTTACACCCAGAGAGACTTTAGAAATTCAGAACTCTGATGTCATCAACCAACAGAAAAGCAATCAGGATTACAGTTGGGAAGAATACAGGCCTTTTAAGACAACAAAACAATATCCAGTGCAAACAGCTCCAATGTAATTACCAGATGAGGAGGAGGAGAAATCCCAAATTTGGTAAATAGAAGGGAATAAGGTTAACTGCTTGGGGAAGAGGATCTGCTTATATTTCCACAGATGAAGAAAGAATCAGATGGCTGACAATGAGACTGTCAAAAGGACTCTTAAAATTTTCAGAAATCATTGGATTTCCTAACACAAGATGAAACTATTTCAGTTCCTGAAAAACTAGCAAGAATCATTGGATTCCTTAAGATGAAAAATTGTTGATGAGACTTTTTGCAGTACTTCAGAGCTTACAGGAATTATTAGATTCCTGGCACATGAACTAATGGACAATGGATTGCTTATGGACTATTTCTAGGACTTATGGACATGTGTAAAATTTCAGGTTGATTCTTGTTATTTGTTACATTACTACTAGCCTGTGTTATATTGCTATGTGCTTATGTAAATTGTGTATAATGCCTCCCATATTGATGGATTTATGTATACCATGTATATCTGTTACAAAGTTCTGGCCCATATTGATGGATTTATGTGTACCCCCTCAGAAACCCCCTATGTTTTAAAACAAAAGAAAGGGGGAGATGTTGGAATCCTTACTAACTGCTAAGTAGTTAGAGTTGATCTAATCTTACAAAAAGATGTTTTGGGCAGAACCTGAAACAAGGTACTAAGTAGAACTACCCATAATCCCTCTCTCTGGAAGGAGCATAAATAGGCCAATGGGCCAGTCGGAGAGTGCTGGAGAGAGGAAGACGCTACAAGTCGAGATTTCACCGGAATGACATGAAGACTGGAGCTGGGGAGGCTGAAGAAAGCAGAAGCAGAGGCTGAAGGACCAGACCTTTGGATTTAAAGACATTTGGAGAGAGCTCTTGGAACCAAGCAGAGAGATAGGCCTCTAAGCTAACCGGGCTATATTGGGATAATAAAAGATCTGAACTTTTATCACCTGGCTGCGTTTTGAGAAGAAAAAGCTCACCACATATATATATTAATGTATAAATGTTAATATGTAGGTGTAAATATATAGCTAATAAAGATGTAGATACATGTATATATAATATATGTTATATAATTTTTATATTGCATATATATATATATATATATTTATAAATGCATCTATACCTAGATCCAATTCTGAGCTGTCATTTTCTATGTGGTGATGGTGGGCAAGCCACAGTCTTTCTGGGACTGTTTTCTCACTTAGAAAAAGAACAGTATGGATTAGTGGCCTCTAAAACTTCATATAGCACTAAATCTAATTATTTGAGGAGACAGTGCATAGAGATGACTAATGGTCTTATATTATTTCACTATGGTCCATGTAAAAGGGATGTTAAATTTATACATTACTTTCACATACAATTTGAAAAAATGGAACTGTTGGATCCCTCTGTGTATCTATAATTATATGTTAAGAAAGAAAGGGAATTCTGTATTAAAATACCATCTTAAAATCATCTCCTTCTTTTTCTCTCAGAATTACACATTGTAAGGATTTTTGTGTTATAAGCAATACTTTGCTAGGACAAGAAGATTTTAAAAATAAAAGACCAGTTTCAAAAATTCAAAGTTCCAATTTACCACTAGCTGTTCTTTAGTGAATGGAAGTGAGAATTTGTAAGACTCAAAAATTTAAATTAGTATTCTGGTAAAAGACTACTGTAAAATATCGGAAAACTTATTCACTATAATGGATTTGAAAATAGAATTTAGAAAATTTATAACAGGAAGGAATGCAAAGATATCCTAAAGTGAAGAAAAATTAAGATAATCATATTTAAAACAACAAACCCTAAAATTATACTATTATATTGATATGTAAAAAAAAAAAAAACTAACAAAAATAGCTTCTTTATCCTTAAAAATCTGATAGAGCATAGGCATAGAAGAATTTTTAAAAATATAATGAAGCTTTTTAAATTTAAAATTTAAATCTAGAATTATATGCAATAAGGAAATTCCAGAAACTTTTCTAACAAAAACAGGATTAAAACAAGATATCTCCTATTACCTTGTATATTTGACATAGTTCTAAGATTGTTAATATTAGCAGTAAGGTGAGTGAAATAAATGGGTAAGGATAGACAAATAGGTAATTATTTCTATTAGCTGATAACATGATAAATTTTAAAAAATACAATCCA
Organism: Antechinus flavipes; assembly: GCF_016432865.1. Classification (NCBI taxonomy): domain Eukaryota; kingdom Metazoa; phylum Chordata; class Mammalia; order Dasyuromorphia; family Dasyuridae; genus Antechinus; species Antechinus flavipes. The sequence continues at coordinate 429,120,337 of NC_067400.1, forward strand.
TACTAGAATACACTAGATGCAACTAAGATACTTATTAAATCCAATAAAGGAACAAATAGCAAAATAAACTCACAAACTTCATTATTTCTGTATAATAACAAATTCAGGAATAACATTAGACAGAGAAATCTCACTGAAAATACATACACCAAATCATTTATTATAAGATAACGTAAATCAAAACATTTGGAAGATGCACCTTATATCCAGAAAATTTAAAAGATCACAAAATATTTAGTTTCTACTAAAGGAAAAATGTATCTAATAGGAGAAATGCAGATAAAATTGGTTTTATCTCAAACCCAGCAAATTGGCAACTATGACAAAAGGTGGATATATTTAATATTGGAGAGGTTGTGGAAAGAGAGAGAATTCTTGGTGAACCTCTAATTGGTACAACCATTTCATATCTTGGAATTATGGGAAATATGTAATTTGAAATTATGGCAAATAAAATGACAAAAATGTCCATATTTTTTGACATAGATTCCATTGTTAAGGATATGAAACAATGACATCAATGATAAAATGAGAGACCATAGATGTTTTAAAAATATGAAATTATAATGACAAACTTGGCATCAAGAAGGAAAATGAAAAGCTACTTTCTGTTTGCTTCTTTATAAAAATAGAGAGTTATTTAGTATGAGATTTTAAATATCTTTTTTTTCTTTGTTGTTGTTGTTTTTAATGTGCTGGTTAGATTAACTGCATTGTCCCTTTCTGTTTCATTTTTTTTTTATATTTTTGGTTATGAGATGGTCCTGTGAGAGAGGAAGAAGAGAGCAATATATTGAACAATGAAGTGACATAAAAAAATCCAAGTCTTTTTAAAAAAAGATTATGAAGTAGATTATTGAGTCCAAAAAGGAGAAACTCAAATATGACCTCAATTCCTTTTCATATTTAGGATGAAAATATCAGGAATAATGGGATAAATTATACAAGTTAACAAATAATTGCCATTATTACACTCTTTATCAAGTCATCAAACTTTCACTTCATTATCTAGGTGATATTTACAACTAAAATTTTATGAATTTTCTTTTTTTAGTCACCAATTAAATTTTTAAAAATGAATCTATTCATTTATCTTCCCACCCTCAAAACATGAAATAGCTAAGCTAGATTTTTTTTTCCCTTGGGCATGTGAATTCCTAGACGCATAGAACTCATTGTGTTAACTCTTCATTGATGCAAACCAGCAACTTAGTTTGAAAGTCACTCAGCACTTAATATATTATAAAGATATAATATATTAGTAGCAAAATTCATTCCTAAGTCTTTCTGACTAAGCATGTCCAACCTTCCACCATGTCTTGCTTCCTTTCAACTGAGTATGATCAATATTTATGATTAAGAATAAAAAGTACCAGAATAAGATGTTTACATTTGTTTAAAAATATTTTAATTGACACATTTTATATCAACATGATGCTACTCTATAAAACTTAAAGCAGACATATACATACAAACTGTTTTCCAACAATATTTAAGCAAAGCTATTTAAGGTTTCATTGTGAATGAAAGCAAATTCCATTTTTGGTTATAAAGTAATTTATTGATTTTTAGAAAAAAGGAAAGATGTATACTGTAACTTTAATAATTTAGTACCTATATTGTCATTAATATCAAAGTATTTTGTTGCTTTTATAGTTATATTTTAATTTTTGTAGTCACTGTATACATTTTTCTTCTTTCTAATATTTACAATCATTGTTTTAGAATGGAAAGGAAACTTAAAGGCTGTCTAGTTTAACCCCTCTTATACATATGAAAAAATTGTAAGATATTCATTCAAGTTTTGCATTTTTTTCTCTGATAGTATCATACTTGTCATATTTTGTTATTTATAATATTCAATTAATTGTATCTTTATAAACTTTCCTACAGTCCACATCTATGAAATATGAAGACTCCCATTCATATAAATAAATATATATATATACACATATATATATATATATATAGGTATTTGTTGTGTCACATGAGGGTAACCTGTAAGCTTAAAGCTATTTTCTGCCAACCTATTTTCAAGTTTTCTCTGAAGTTCTTTTCAGATAAGGAATTTAATATTGCTTATGGATTTTGTTTATTTAATTCAATCCCTTGATGTACATTTTTAATTTTTAAAAATCTGATGCAAGATTGTTGTGCTAATTAAAGTTTTGTAATAATTTGAGATTGAATATCATCCTTTAATCCTACTTTTTCATTACTTTCTTTAACATTATTAATCTTTTTTTCTTTATATAAAATTTGCTATCACTTAGTCTAATTTGGTACAGAATACCTTGATAAACTAGTTGGGAAAGCTAAATTTGTAGATTCTTTGGATAATTTGGATAATTCCATCTTTTTCTATGTTAACATGGCCAATTCGTGAACATTGAATTTGGTATTTTCTTGAAAATAATTTTTGTCATTTTACTAATGCAAAATTTATAAACATGTGCTAGAATTAATGTTTGCTCTGTAGGCTACTTTTTCCTTATAAGATCTTTTAAAACAGTGCTCAAGATTTAATAGAACTAAGAATCAGGCTGTTGACTTAAATTCTAACTTATGCAAGCACACAAAAACTGGAACATAAGGATACAAAATGGAATGCTATATTTAATTGAGGCAATGTTATATACTTTGGTCAGCATCTTTCAATGCTATGTCCTTTATTAAGCAATTAAGTGGTCTACAAGTATCTAATATTATTCAAGTTCTAAATCTGAAACATTAGACTTGCCTGAATCAGGCACAGTCTTCAAAAAATTTTCTTGATTCCTCTAGATATTATATATATATATTTAGATTTCTTTTTTGGCTGTTCTTTCCACTTTTTATCAGCAATACAATGAATGTGTTCATGATTGTTGTGGAATAATTTTAATATTGGTATTTTACTAGATATATTGTCTTGATTTTTTTTAATAGATTCCCTAAAGCTTTCTAAACAAATTGTATGTACCTAGGAATCATTTTGTCTCTTGTTTGTCTATAACTTTTCCCCAAACTTTTTTTTCTTACAGTTTTTTTATTAATTTATAAAATAATAATGGAGATAATGGGGCATTCTTACTTCAACATTCAACTATTGGTTTCAAATAATTACTTTTAAAATTTATTAAGGAAAATTAACTTCCATGACTGTTTTAAGCTTTTTTTTATATATGGCTAATTGTTCCAAAATGGAAATTTTTTTCTGATTGTTTTTTGAGAAAGACAATTATATTAATAGCTTTTTAAAAATTGAACCATCCTTGTATTTTTGTGTAATTCCAATCTGATTATAATAAGTAATGACCTCTTCACTAAATTTGAAGATATTTAAATGGTACTAATTATTAATAGCATTCTCCTTTTCTTCTTTATGCCTTAGTAGTTCAAGTATGAAATCCTATTTGTCTCATAATTTGAGCCAATAGCATTATTCTTGACCCTTCAGGAGGACTACCGGAGAATCCTAAGAGGGAAAATGAACTTGTTCTTTTATAAGAGAAATACCACTATGATAGTTTTAACATTTATTTCTTTAATCATTTTCTTAGATTTGTCAGGGTCTGAGAGAATAACATTGATGATGTAATCAATTATTATATTTCCTTGAAAAAAGATTTATTTTTGCATTTTTACTTGCTTGTGTGATAAGGATTGGAATAAACATTTATTTAGTACCTACTATGTTCAGGCACTATGCTAAATGATTGTCAAAAACTATTCCCATCTCACAACTGTGATTCAAATAGTATTATTGTATTCATTTTATAGTTGAAGAAACAGAGAAAAATAGTTCATTTGAACTATTTCCCAGGATCACACAGCTATTATATATCTGAAGTTAGATTTGAATCAAATCTTCCTGACTCCAAGTCCAAATATTTATCTACTGTGCCATTTAGCTGCCTAACACAATAAGTATTTAATTATAAGCCATGAAGCATGCATTTTACAGAAATATTTAAAATGTATTTAGCTACACATGAATTTAATATTAATTATTTAATATTCTCATTTTTACCTAAGCAGTTTTTTTTAACACTAGAAATATCTGGTATGTCAATTGATTCAAATTTTAAAAATAATTTTATCATAATTCTACTATCTTTGCAAACATACTTTAAATAAACATAATTATAAACAGATTATAACATTACTTTGAAATAAAAAAAAATCTTCATTTTCTTTTCCTTATCACAATAAAAATGCAGTGGCATCAGTTAACATATCTTGTTTTTTGAAATGTTCTTGAATTCTATTCTTTCTTAAGTATAATGTAGCTTGCCTGATTGTGTCTCTTAACTGTATTGTGTTTTTGCTTTTGACTTATGCAAAAACACAATAGCAACTTTTGCTTCTTTGGATTCCACTGAAGCATAATAATCCCCTCTCCAAGTCTCACAACCCTTGATCTATTTGCTAAATGACTTTATTCTATGGTACCCAAATTACAAAACAACAACAACAAGTTCATTTTTTCCTCCTCCTCTTGTTAATTCTTTCCAAGATACTTCTATTTGATAATACTTCATGGGATTGGTCCTTAGTGCTTATCACTTTGTGTCTTCAATTGCTCTCAAGCAAAGTAGAACTTCAAGGAACAATAGTGGTTTTTTTTTTTTTAATTTTTCATTTTCTCTTGTGATTAGTGAATGTATTATCACTTAGATTTTTCATCTATTATAACTGTTTACCCTTAGTAAGTTTCTTTTGTTCACCTAAATTGTAATTGAAAGATCCATTTGTTTTCATACATTCTCATTTTTGCTCAAGATTGGGGTGGAGTGCAAGGACATGTGTTTTAGTTTTAAGTGTATCATATTATAGTATGTTATTTCATTTCTTTTCTTTGATGAAGAACACTTCATGATCCACACAGTTGTTCCTTAATTTCTTTCTTGTCGCTTAAAATTTAAAACTAGATTCCTGAGTAAGTAAAATGTGATTCTTCTGATAGTGTCTTATGAATTCTCTTAATTGCATTTTCCCTTTTCCCCACCCAGTTATTCGAGGGAGTTTGCTAATCACAATCTTCTTAAAAACATTTTTGGGTAAGCTTAGTAATTCTCAGATATATAATCAAGGAAACTCATCAATCAATGTAGCTGGATATATAAAAAAAAAAAAAAGGATTTTTAAGTTTGTATCATAAGCCTGAGAAACATAGAAGGAAATAGATATTAGGAGATAGGAAAGAATATGAGTAAGGTAAGGATAGTGGAGAGAAAGCATATTATAGTGAAGGATACATAGAATTTACAGTGAAAAGACCTAGTTTTGAATTCTAACTTTAATACTCACAACATATCTGGCCATAGGCAAGTTAGATGTAACATATTCAAAATGGAATTGGAATAAAGATTATTATGACTCAATCCTATTGTCCAAGTAACATATCTCCATACCTAAATAGCATTTTAAAATTATCTTCATGAGGATATTGTGGCTTGTAGTTTAATCATGACTGTTTTGGATTTCAGGTTTACTAAAAGTATTTTCATTTCTCAATACTTAGTCTTTTTTCTCTCTCTTTACTCTTATTTCATATGCAAATTTACATATAATGAAAAAAGCCAATGAAAACCAATATCCAGAATGATAATCTCTGTCTCAAGGAATGTTTGAAAGAAGGCATATATGCTTAACCTATTGCTTTCATGACATTAAAGAAAAAAATGACCATTCCTGTTATGGATGGTAGCAGGAAAAACTTAAATAAGAATTTAGTTAGAAAAGTGAAGCTTATCAAATTTATATGGCCTTACTATTGTTTTTGAAGTTAATTCCCAGAACTTCAAGCACATGTGAATTAAAATAAAAGCACATAGTTATATTCTGAAGTCAAGTATAAATGATTTTTGAAATACATGTCATTTTTGATAATTTACAATTTGGCAGTGCTTTGTTAATATGAAGATTCAAGAGTTGATTATAATTCAATATCTTCATTGTTCTTCTGGGACTAATTTCCATACTAGAAATCTTTCATTATATGTTGTCCATTCCAATCCAATTCAAAAAACCTTTACTAAACATATAATATGTGTACTGTACATATAAAGACAAAATGAAAAAGTTTCTCCCTTTAAGAAACATGTTCTATTGAAGGAACACAAAATATAAACATACAGTTATGTGCATAATAATTTAAGAACAATAGCCAAGATGATCTGGAAAGACAGCATAGGAAGTAGCATGTGAGATCAGTCTTGAAAGAAACGAGATGTTGAGATGCAGAGAAAGAAGAGTTCATTCCAGGAATAGATGACAGCCTATGAAGAGAAATGGAGGCAGCATATAATATAATGCCATGATATAAGAAAGGCAAATAGGGCATAGTCACTTGAATATTGAATGAATGAAAAGGAGTAATACACAATTTGGCTGAATAAAGCAGGTTAGAGTTAGATTATTATGGGTTTTAAATGGCAAGCTGAAGCAAGATTTTATCATAGAAGCAATGGGGAGCCACTTCAATTTTTTTTTAACTAGGTGAGTTACATTGTCAACCCTATGCTTTAGGAATTGTATTTTAGTAGTATTATGGAAAATGTATTGGAGAGTAAAGATATTGGAATTTAGGAGTCTGCAATTTTCAAAGTAAAACATGCCTGAAATAGAAAGGTGGCCAAATGAGTAGAAAGAAATGCATGGCAAGAAAAGTATTTTAGATATAAATATACCAAAATTTAGAAATTAACTGGATTTGAGACAACAAAAGAGGGGGAGATTTGGAATAATTTTAAGTTATGAACCTGAGTGATAAAAAAGATGATGGTGTCTTCATTAGAAATAAGCTTAAAGAGGCAGTGGTTTATGGGTAAAGATTATAAGTTCCACTTTGTACTTGTTAAGTTTGAAATGCTTAGAAGACATTGGAGATTTCATAAGATAATTGGTTATATAGAAATGGCCCTTTGGAGAGAGACCAAGGCTAGATATATTGATCTGAATCTTATCTTCATAGAGAAGATAATTGACCCCATTGGAGCTCATATGATCATTAAGAGAGGGAGAGAAAATAAGAAAAGAAAAGAGAAAAGAACGTAAGTGAAAAAAGGAGAGGAAAGGGGAAGAGGAAAAAGAAAGAGAGGCAAAAAGAGGATACAGGATAGAGTCTTGGCAAAATGAAATAATTATATCATGTTTAAGTATTATAATCCTTCCTTCCAGGATATACCCATGACCTAGGTAATTCATGAGGTTGTCCTGGAAGGAATATGTTATAAGTAAGCAATTTTATAATCTATATTAAAATTCAGTCTTGAAAATATCTAAGTTTAGAAATTGAAAGCAAATTGATAAAGTGATATCTGCAGAGAATTGCAAAGTCAGTGGGGAAAGAGGAACATCTAGCAATGTTGGCAATCAGTGTCAGGATCAGAACATACAAATTTATAGAATTAAGACTTAACCTTCTGAGAGAAGCTTGAGAGTGCTAAAGTGGTAACTTTCCTGTACTCTGACTCTTGTCTCTCCAATCATTAGCAGTTTCCCACAATTGTGAATTCTGACTGACATCTGATCCAATACCCTTTTGTCAACCTCTTGGTTATTGATATCCTGCAGACTCACTATTATCAGACTGGCTTAGCCACTGAATTATATCTTCTCTTCCTCCATCTTTAGCCTCTTCTTCCCTGCCTCCAGCAAAGACTGCCTCTTCCTCATTCTTCCCTTCCCCCATCCCACCTAGGGATTTTCCTAATTACTGGCATGTCCCCTCCTGCCTCAGGCAGCTCATGACAGTACCATTGGAGAAAGTATAGACTTGTGTGGGTGGGGGAGGAAGGATAATATGATTAATGTAATGAGAAAGCAAGATCACCTTGGCAGAAACTCTTTGAAAGGAATGAGAAGAGAAATGAGAGAAATGTGTACAACAGTTACTAAAAAGTGACACATTAACTGAAAAGAAGAGTTAATGTTGGAAGAGAGAGGAAGGGATTTCAGGGGTTGTGACATGTGAGATAAAAAAAGCAGAACTTTTTTTATGATATCAAGTTTGCAGTCTTATAAATAGAAACTGTGATTAGTAATAATGACTAAAGGCAAATCAACATTTATTAAACGTTTACTATATGCTAGGCACTATTCTAAACTCTGGGGATACACAAAAAATAAAAAATAAAAAATCCCTGCTCTCAAGGAGCCCCCAGTCTAATGAAGAAGACAAGATGTAAATATTTATCTATGTAAAAATAAAATATATATAGGATAATTAGAGATAGTCAACAGAGGAAAAGCATGCACATTACAGAAGATGCAATTTTTAGCTGGGAAAGAAGTTAAGAATTATTGATGGCTATACATCTGTGTTTCAAATTATCACATAAGCAAAAGGATAGTGAGTAGACAAAGATAAGTATAATGATAAATACATTTAGTCTTATTAATAATTTTTGATCAACATTTTATCCTTAAACATTAAAAAAGCCACTTGCATTAGGCTTTAAATTTCCTTCTATCCAATACACTCATCAGTATTTTAATTCAATTTAAAGTAACAAACTAAGTTTGCCAAGTTCGTCCAGCTAACATGCTTTTCTAAGTTCAAACCACTCAATCAACAAATATTTATTTAGTTCCTAAATTGTTCAAAGTTCCAGGTTAGACTGGTGCTGAAGATATCAAGATGAAATAAGACAGTCTCCACGTTCAAAGAACTTAGATTCTAGTGAGGCAGAGTTTATAAAAAGATATAAAATATCAATCATTCAAATAAGGATATTTAAGTGCTATTTAGGACCCAAACACAATGTCTAAAAAAATTGAGAAAGGGGTAATAATTCCCAGCTAAGAGTATTAGAGATGACTTTATGGAAAATTTGTCACAGAGATGGGCTATGGAAAAAGGGAAAGATTGTATCATGAAAAGAAGATAGGAGGTGCAGAGGTAAAGGTTGAAAATGAATATGTTCCAAAAATTTAGGATGATATGAGTTTTAAAGGCATGGTGATGATAGAAGAGATCTAAACCAGAGTATAATTCAATTACTTTTACAGACGGTTTTACACTTAGAATGTGTGAACATTTGAAGAGGAATAATGTGGGCAAAAGCTGGAAAGAGAGGGTGGATCCAGATTGTGAGTGGTTTTGCAAAGCACATAAGGCTGATGGCATTTAGACAATATTCAATTACATTTCTCTTGGGGTAAACTATGTAAAAAATATCCCCAGAGAATGAATTTTCCTTAATGACCTAGGGAATAAAACATACTCTTTGAATTTTTAGAGATTTTTGTCTTCAAGAGAACTGACTATAGTTGTTTTGTGTAAATCATACAAACAATGCAAATGAGGCAAGTTGAGGCAAAATCAAGATGACAAGTATAAAGGAAGTAGTACAGGGAGCTCCCTCAGAAAACATCTCCAAGCAAAGACCAAATTCTGATGGTGAAATCAAGAAAAATATCCAAAAAATGTATCCAGCCTAGGTCAGAATTTAGAGATGGGCAGAAGTCTGTGGACTCTGAGGATGGGGCATGGCCAGCAGCACATGCTCATGAAACACTCTGATGTCCAGGTATGGGTTATACAGTATAGCAAGAAAAGGTTTAGACATATCCTAAGGCACTGTAAGCAGGGTGCAATATAGAGTTCAATTGGTAGCTTTGATGTCTACTAACTAGTTCTGAATCAAGATTCAAGGTAAATTGGGATCTATACTTTGAGATAGCATTCTTCAAATGATGCTTGAATACAAGTTTACTTAGAATTCCTAGAATAGATTATGTAAGAGTTAAAAGATGTTTTTAATAAATGAAGAGAAAATACTGGAGGGAAAAAATTGAAAAAGAAATGAGAGATATGGAAAAAAAGAATTAGAAAGGGAATTAACAGCTTAGAACAGAGGTGAAAAATCTTGCCCAAGCAATTAACTCCTTGAAAAATAGAATAAATTGAACAGAAGTTACTGAATCCATGAGACAACAAGAAATATTAAAGCAAAATTAAAATTTTTTTAAATGAAGAAAATTTTAGCTATTTCAAAGCAAAAACAACTGACCTGGAAAATAGGTCAAGGAGGGAAAAAAGTTGGAATCATTGAACTATCTGAAAATCATGACAAAAAAGAGCATAATGTCCTATTTCAAAAAATCATAAAAAAAAATCGGCCTGCATATATTTGACACATTAAGGGAACAGAAAGTTTATGATATGATCTTTCAAAAAATGCCTGAAAGTCTTTATAAGTTTATATCCAAGAATAACTTAAACCTGCAAAACTATAAGTGAAAAAATGTGGATCTTTGGTGAAACAGAGGACTTCTAACCATGCCTAATGAAAAGTCAGAGATTCATAGAAACTTTGAAGTTCAAACACAGGTATTAAGGAAAACATCCAAAAGTAAACCACAAATAAACAATGAAACGGGACTAAAAAAAGAGATGGTATATATATTCTCTATGAACTCTACCATCACCAGTGGTCGTAGAGTAAATCTAGTTAAATAAGAGGAGAGATTATGCTATTGATGGTATTAAAGGAAAAATTGGAAAGAGAGAGTTAGAGGAATAAGCTGTGTGGGGAGAGGAAAGAAAGGAAGGTTAAGGAAACTATCTCATGTCTTGATAATGTACATATAGACATCTATATAAACAAAAGTGGGGTGGGTAGTAGCTGACATTTCAATCTTATTATCATCTGAACTGAAAAAGGATAGAAAAATACACATTTGGGAACAAAAATATATTTCATTCAACAAGTAAAAAGGAGGGTAAGGGAAGAAAAGAATTGGGGGAAATTAGAGATAAGATAGATTAAGAGAAAAAGATTAGTCTAAAGCAAAGCAAAATTAAACTAAAGGTATACAAAAATAGAGGGATTTGTTTTTGAGGTGATGAAGAATGGTAGCCCATAAATTGAGAAATGACTGAACAAGTTATGCCTTATAAATGTGATGGAATAGTATTGTGATATAAGAAAAATGAAAGGGAGATTCCAGAGAAATCTAGGAAGACTTATATGAATTGATACATAATGAAGTGAACACATTAATGTGGCAAAAAAGTGATGAAGACAAAGACTTACGAACTCTGTTCAGCACAATGATTACCCACAATTCCAGAGAATTAGTGATGAAGAATACCACCCATCTTCTGATAGACAGGTGAAGGTCTCAGAGTAAAATATGAGAAAAAAAAATATGATCAGGAAATTTGTTTTGCTTGACTATACATAGTTGTAAAAAGGGTTTTGTTTTTCTTTTTCTTTTTCTTTTTTAGTAAATATATTTATTTTTAGTACACATTGCCTTATGAATTATGTTGAAAGAGAAAAATCAGAGCAAAAAGGGAAAACTATGGGGAGATTAAAAAATCGAAAAGAAGTGAACATAGCATAAGTTGATTTACATTCAATCTCTTTAGTTTTTTTTTTTTTTTTTTTTTCTGGATGCAGATAGCATTTTCTATCCAAAGTGTACTAGGATTGCTGAACCACTGAGAAGAACAAAGTCTTTTATAGTTGACCACTGCACATTCTTGCTGTTATTTTGTGTATGGTACTCCTGGTTCTGCTTATTTCACTTCACATCTCCTGATGTAAGTATTTCCCGGCCTTTCTAAAATCAGCTTGTTCATAATTTTTATGTAATAATAATATCTCATAACCTTCATTTCATAACTTGTTTAGCCATTCCCTAATTGATGGGCATCTACTTTTCTTCTGTTTTTAATGACAAGGTGGTGGTAGTGTTAGGGAGGGAAGATGAGATTGTAGAATTTTTATTGATTAAAAACAAGAACAAAGACAAAAAAAAATTGACTCCACTATCAACCTTAGTAGAAATATGTACCTATATTCTGAGAACTGATAATATGATTAAATTTCTTTATCTAGTACTGATTCAGTCAAAAAGCAAAAAAATAAAATACCATTATGGTGATCATTTTAAGATCTATAATATTGTAGAACTTCCTAGAAGAGATTTGTAACCAGTCAAATATTTGTTCTGTTTATCCACACAGTATTCAGATTATAAAATGAAGTTAAATAGATAAGGTATAAATATTCTTTACCAGTATACATATTTAGGAAAGACAGTGCAAATGAACAATAAATTGAGTCTGTGATTAAAGAGGAAGAGGAAAGGCAACTGAATTCCCTTCTGGAAATTAAGAAGCTCCTTTTATGATTCAAACTTTTTCCAGGAACAAAATTCCCTCTTTCTGGAATTAATATCCTATTATTGTTTTTGTATGACTCTGAGATTTAATACAACAGTCTCTGAAGGATTCAAAATGGATCTTAAACAGAATTCAATGAGCAATGAAGAGAGTCTGAGTAGATTGCAACATGTAACCCATGAGCAATTTCAAGGAATAACAGAAGTAACATTTATCTGGAAAATGTAGAGAGTAAACGAAGATAATGACCTGGGCATGGAAAGAGTAGGGAAGGAGGATAGGGTTAACACAATTATTCCTTCATGTTATGTGAAGCATACAATAAAAATTTCTAGGAACTCTGGCAAACATATGGAAGGGTAT